>NW_028234440.1:701065-716065 GCF_977035675.1 Penaeus japonicus
CACCACAACCCCCAACCTCACACCACCACACACCCCTACCCACTCCCTTCCCACCCCACCCCAACCCCCAACCTCACACCCCCACAGTATGAGTGGTCAGAGGTCAGCCAGCATTCTTGCATCGTCCTTAAGAGCATAAAAGGATAATACTCAACTCTGCAAGGAAGACAAAGGCACAATTGGGCTATCGTCAGTGTGAAAACATAATTCTTTAGTTACCCCCCTCACCATTCACCTGTTTAAAAATACTAAAGAAAACAGAAGGAAAGACAATGGACAGAAGGTGGATGGGTGGGTGGGACTGTGGGTGGGTTTGGGCGAGCGGTGGGGTCGGGGAACAAAGGTTTGTGTGTGTGTGTGTGTGTGTGTGTGTGTGTGTGTGTGTGTGTGTGTGTGTGTGTGTGTGTGTGTGTGTGTGTGTGTGTGTGTGTGTGTGTGTGTGTGTGTGTGTGTGTGTGTGTGTGTGTGTGTGTGCGTGTGCGCGCGCGCGCGTGTGTGTAAAGGTGTGTAAGGGATAGAAAGGGAGAGAGAGAGAGAGAGAGAGACAGAGAGAGAGAGAGAGAGAGAGAGAGAGAGAGAGAGAGAGAGAGAGAGAGAGAGAGAGAGAGAGAGAGAGAGAGAGAGAGAGAGAAATAGAGAAAAATAGAGAGAAATAAAGAGAGAGAGAGAGAAATAGAGAGAAATAAAGAGAGAGAGAGAGAGGGATAAAGCTAAACAGACAGATAGAGAGAGTGATAGATATATAGGTAGGGATAAAAGGATACACAGATAAATATATATATATAGACTGAAATATAGATAAATAGATAGATTGATAGAGAGATAGAGATAAATAGATAGATTGATAGAGAGAGAGAGATAAATAGATAGGCAGACAGATAGAGCGATAGATAGATAGATAGAAAAAGAGAGTGGTAGATGATAAATAGAGAGAGAGAGAAAGAGAATGAGATATAAAAAGATAGAGTGATGGATAGAAAGAGAGACAGACAGACAGAGAAACAGGCAGACAGACAGACAAAGAGCAAAGGAAGATTAACAAAGATAATAGCAAATAATCGTCTAACCTAAATGTTAAAGGCACCGAGGCACAAAGAATGATGATGAATTAAGAAAAATTAAGATTATCATTTCTTTGTCTCTATTTGACCTTCAGAAACACTTACTAACCTGAAAGAATTTTCAAAAGGTTATTACGAAATGTTGATATCAAATATTGGTATTTTTGTTGAGAAAATAATGATGATGATGATGATGATGATGACGAAGATGATGATGATGATGATGATGATGATGATCATGATCATGATGATGATGATCATGATGTTAATGATGATAATAGTATCAGCAATTTGGTGATATTAATGGTAAGAATGATGATGATGATGATAATGGTAATGATAGTAATGGTAATAATGATAATGAGAATAATAATGATAATGATAATAATACTAATAAGGATAATAATAATCATAATGAAAATGATAATAATTTTTATCACCATAGTTATACTGATAATAACAATGATAATAACGAAGAAAGCAGAAATTATAAAAATGATAATGATAATGATACTCAGAGTAGTGATAATGACAAGAATGATAACAATATTAATAATAATCATATAGTAATAATAATGAAAATGATAACAATAATAATAGTAATAATCATAACAATAACAATAATGATAATCATCACCATAAAGATAATGAAAAATGATAATAACAAGAACAAAAATCCAGCAAGAACAAAAACAAAAACAATGTTAACCGAGAACAGCGAAAAAAAAAAAAAAAAAAAAAAAAAAAAAAAAAAAAAAAAAAAAAAACAAGAAATCAACCTCAATCAACCGAGGTGTGGAATGGGGTTAAATGTTCTCCATAATGAAGAACATTGAACCATGCAATCTTGCAATCTTTCTAGCATCTGGGGGTTGGGGGTTGATATCAATTGCATTTGGGGTTAGTGATTTTTAAAGAGGTTGTTGGGTTGTTTTGTGGGGGGGGTTGGGGGTTGGGTGGTGGTGGATTGGGGGGTTGGGTTGGGTGGTAGGGGGGGTTGTGAAAGGGATTTTTTTTTTTCTCTCTCTCTCTCTTTGTCTTTGTTTGTCTGTCTGCTTCTTCTTATTATTATTATTATTCTCTCTCTCTCTCTCTCTCTCTCTCTCTCTCTCTTCATGTATATATGTGTGTGTACGTGTACATGTGCGTGTGCGTGTGCGTGTGCGTGTGCGTGTGCGTGTGCGTGTGCGTGTGCGTGTGCGCGTGCGCGTGTGTACGTGTGTGTGCGTACCTGCTTCTGTGTTTGTGTTTATCTGTATCTATCTCTGTCTATATTTATCTCTTTTTCTCTCAACATAATCTTAAGCCTTCCCTTACACCAAACGCCCCCTACCACGTTGATTCCCCTCCCCCCTCCCTGTCCCCTCTTCATACTCCATCCACTAACACGTATCCACTTCCTGCTTGTTCCTCCACCCCTACTTACCCTCCTCAATCCCCTATTCACTCCCCCTCCACCCCCATACACCACTCCTCTTCACCCTACCACCAACCCCTACTCCAGCCCCCTCCCCCCTCTATCCCATCCCATCCCATCCCCTCCTTCCAATCCTTTACTTCCATCTACACCCACTACCCCCTCCCCCCCTCAATCCCTCTCCACCCCCCTTTCCATACATACCCTTACCATCCTCCTATTCCCCCCCCCTACCCCCTCCCTTCACCCTGTACACAAGGTGCACCCTTATATAGGCTCGTTTTGTTTTTGTTAAGCAAAGTTCTCAAAAGCTTTTTTTTTCTCTTCTTTAAATTTCATTTTGTCTTCATTTTTTTTCTTGTTCTTCTTGTTCTATTATTCTATCTCTATTCTGTCTCTATTTGATGAATCTATTTGCCTCTCTTCCTTATTTATTTCTCTTCTTTTTTTTTTTCTTTTTAATCTTTGGATTTTGGAGAGAGAGACAAAGATAACGAGATAACAGAGGATGAAGGTGATGGATAAGGAGGGGGAGAGGGGGAGGGGGAAAGGGGAGAGGGGGAGAGGGAGGGGTAGGAGGAGGGGGAAGGGGAGGTGAAGGGTAATGAAGGAAGAGGGGGGAGGGGAAAGGAGAGGAAGGATGATGGGAGGTAGGGGAAAGGGGAGGAAGGAAGAGGGGAGGGTGGGAGGGAGGGGGAGGGAGTGGAGGGGAAGAAAGAGATAGGAGGTAGATAAGAGGTAACGGGATGCGGGAGAAGGAGGAGGGGAAGGAGGAAAAGAAGCAGTAGGAGGAGGAGGAGGAGGAAGAGGAGGTGGTGATAGTAGTGAAAAGAAAAAATATAAAATAATGATAATCACAATAAGAGAAGGGAGAAATGGGAAAAAATATGGAAAATATAGTAATAAAGAAAAAAAATGAAAATGAAAATAAAAATAAGACGCAGAAAGGCAAAAATACACAAGAGTGGCAGACTGTGAAATGAAAACGTAAAGAAACATAATAGAACTTAAAAGAAAAGAAAAAAAGTACACAAAAAAAAACGGGAAAAACACAAATAGAAAAACAGGTGTGTGGAGGCGTTGATGCTAAAAGAACAACAGCTGTTTAAATGGGATAAGCAAGGTGGCTCATACAGCTACACACACACACACACACAAAGGCTTGTCAAACAAAGCCTATTACACAGCTTAATAAATGATTTAAAATCAATAGATGAAATAAGACATATAATTCAATATAACGAAAACATATATATATAAATATCTATCTATGTATCTATCTATCTATCTATCTATCTATCTATATATATATATACATATATATATATATATATATATATATATACATATATATATATATATATATATATATATATATATATATATATACATATATAAGTATATATATACATATACATATATACATACATATATATATATATATATATATTATATATATATATATATATATATATTATATATATATATATATATATATATATTATATAGTATATTATATATATACATATACATATATACATACATATATATATATATATATAATATATATATATATATATATATATATATATATATATATACATATATAAAGACATACACACACACTCACATACAAACACACCGCTATATAGCAATCATTCAGAAAATCTTGAAGCTGATAGACTTCTTACTTAAGACTACTTATCCACGTCTATAGTAACTACTACTAATCAACTATAGCGACGATTCTAATTATAATTAGAATGACTTGTCACGTAGGCCTACTCGCACCGTCTTCTGAGCCTATGGGAATTCTGGTAAACGACCTTATCTGACCTGTTCTCAGATCTGCTTGGGGATTTATAGCTAAAAGGAAGCTAATAATGATGATGATGATGATAATGGTGATGGTGATGGTGATGATGATGATGGTGATGATGATAATAACAATAGTGATAATAATAATGATAATAATAATGATAATAGTAATAATAATAATATTATTAATACTAATAACAACAACAACAATAATAATGATAATAACAATAATAATGATAACAATAACAACAATAATGATAACAATAATAGATAAACAAAGATGAAAGAAGGGGCGAGGGTACTGGCCTTTACCAGAGCACCGACAGGCAAGGAGGTCAGGACCGTCGCTTGACCTGGCTTTATGCTAATTACCGGCTCTTCTAGGTCATCGACCAAGCATCCTGGATATCGTGTAAGTGGATTTCTTTTGAGTGATGTTAGATAATCACGGTAATTGTACCTGTTGTTTATTTATGGTTAGTCCAACGATTTAGTATCTCATTTGACTGTTAGTCGAAGTCGAGGACACAAAATCTATTATAATTAGAGATATACATTATTTTACCATAATAAGAGAAAGGAGAAAAACAAATGTACATATTACGTAACATAGTTAGAATTAAATTGATTATAATGATTAAAAGGTATATAAATACTTTGACAACCCACGTGATGCCGCGAGGATGTTGGTGAGTTTTCTTGATTTTCAGTTTTTTTTCCGTCGTGGCGTTGAAACTGCTAATCCAAAATGCGTCAATTTAGATCGCGAATCTTCAACGATACTTGATATATCATATTTTTTATTATTGATCAACGGATGGCTGCGATTAAAGGCGATTTCTAGACAATTGCGCGGATAAACACTTCACATTTAGCACAATTTTTTCAAACTGTTCCAACGTTTTTTTTTCTTCTTCTTCTTTCTTTTTTTCTTGTTTTTTTATTTTTTTATTTTTTTATTTTCTTGGTCAATTTCGATGTTGCTGCTTATTCTTCGTCTGGTTGAATTTAGAAAATAACTTGATGTATGTTGATTATATAAGTGAATAATATTTTACATAGCAAATGATATCGTGTGAAAATAACCTAAAAATTGATATATGAGGAGAGAGAGAGAGAAAAAAAAGAAAAGAAAAGAGAGTGAGAAAGAAAGAGAAGAGAAGATAAGAGAGAGGAAAAGAGAGAGAGAAAAAATATATATATACACAACAAAATGCCAAAGGAAAAAAAATGAACAACAAACAAACAAATAAAATCAAACAAACATCCCAAAATACAAAGAAGCAAAGAAAATTGTGACCAAAGACAAACAACAAAACCGTTATTGTCACAGCACTTAAAAAAAAAAAAAAGAGTGACGACACAGTTACCAAAGCTTTTCTATTCTCGTTCCAAAAGGCGAATTGCGTAATGACGACCCATTAATGATTTTATTTGAATACAAAAAGGGTTATCACAAACCACAGTATCTGAGCCAGAAAGTAATTATTGTATCTTTTTGTCTCGACTTTCTATTCGTCTGTTTGTATGGATGTGTTTTGCTTGTTTGTTGGTGCAGGTTGTTTGTGTGTGTTTGTGTTTGTTTGTGTATGTGTTTATGTGTTTGCATGTGTATCTGTTTATGATGTGTATTTACAGGATGTAGGCTTATGCATTGTGTGTGTGTGTGTGTGTGTGTGTGTGTGTTTGTGTGTTTGTGTGTGCGTTGTGTATAATTTTATGTATGGATGGATAACATGTATATCTATGTTCATGAATATAATTTATGTATGTATGTATATGTTTACGGATGCATTTACATTTGCATATGGGTTTAGACATGTATATTTGTATCTTTGTATGCATTTATGTATGTATGGATAACATGTACATTTATATGTATGAATATAATTTATGTATGCACATGTCTATGGATGCATTCACGTGTGCATACAGGCCTATGCATGGGTTTATGTACATTTGCATTTGTTTGTTTGTATACAAGTTTATATATAAACATGTTATGTGATTGTGTGTGTTTGTTTGTTTATGTAAGTACACAGCTGTGTAAACAAGCGTTTAAACAGGATTCTTTGTCTATTTTTATTTATTTCTCATTCTCTTATTCTTTGTGTTTATGTTGTTTTATTCCTTTTTATCTGCTCTCTGTTCTCCATTGTCTACATTTACCTGTTTTTCTCTCTTATCTATTTTATTCCCTCTTTCTCTTCCTTTTTCTCTTTCTCTTTCTCTCTCTCTCTCTCTCTCTCTCTCTCTCTCTCTCTCTCTCTCTCTCTCTCTCTCTCTCTCAAGTCCCTTAACTTTTATTGCAAAAAAACGTGTATGTGTGTGTATATACACACACACACAGATACATACATGTATGTGTATAAGTAAAGAAAAGAAAAAAGAAGAAAGAAAAAAACTCATCTTAAGATCATTAGCGCTTCGATAACATTAGTGTTTGAATTCCCATCAGAAGCTTTAATACAAATTTGCAAAGTTTGTGTTTTGGATTTTTTTTTCTCTCTCTCTCTATCTATATATCTTTCTGTCTGTCTCTCTCTCTCTCTCTCTCTCTCTCTCTCTCTCTCTCTCTCTCTCTCTCTCTCTCTCTCTCTCTCTCTCTCTGTGTGTGTCTCTCTCTCTCTCTCTCTCTCTCTCTCTCTCTCTCTCTCTCTCTCTCTCTCTCTCTCTCTCTCTCTCTCTCTCTCTCTCTCTCTCTCTCTTTCTATCTATCTATCTATCTCTCTATCGATCTATCTATCTCTATATTTTCTGAAAATAGTTTCAGAAAATATCTATATTTTCCTAATTTTAAAGTAAAAAAAACAACCGGTAGTTTAAGAAAAGTTTTAAAAATAAATATAAATATTAAATATATCCCCTTATCAATTCCAGAAAGGAAAATACCCTAACTCAACTTTAATATCCGATTTTAAGTTATCCGAAAATATACCTCCATTTCACTAAATGACTTCTTTAATCCCAGTTTTAAGAAGGTTTTTCAACAGACTTCTCAGGTCATGACGAACTGCAAACTCCTCTGCAAAGCCGAGCAATGTTGACACACCTGCTTCCGTTCACCGGCTGAGATTCTTACTTGATTCTTGTCTTTGAACCAAGAGTTACTGAAGTCTTTTGGCTTAATTCACTTCCTTTGATTCTATCTCTATTTATCTTCTCTCTCTCGCTCTTTCACTCTGTCTCTTTGTCTCTGTATCTGTCTCTGTTTCTGTCTCTGTCTCTTTCTTTCTCTCACTCTCTCTCTGTTTCTCTCTTTCTCTCTTTCTCTGTCTGTCTGTCTCTCTCTCTCTCTCTCTCTCTCTCTCTCTCTCTCTCTCTCTCTCTCTCTCTCTCTCTCTCTCTCTCTCTCTCTCTCTCTCTCTCTCTCTGTCTCTCTCTTTCTCACTCACTCACTCACTCACTTACTCACTCACTCTGCTTTCATTCGTTTTAACTCCTTTTCATATCCTTTCATCTTTCGTGTCTCTCTTATCATCTTCCATGTCTTTTACCATGTTCTTTCCTTTTCGTCCACTTTCTTCTTTTCTCTTTCTTCTTTCTTCTCTCTTCTTCCTTCCCCTTTTTCATTTTTAACTCTACGAAGAAGAAGAATAAATTAAAGAAGAAGAAAAAGAAAGAGAAGGAGAACAAGAAGAAGAAGAATGGAAAAGGAAAAGAAATATCGGAGGAAGAGGAGGATGGGATGAAAGAGGAGAAGAAGAACATGAATTAATGAAAAATTAGCTGAGAAGAAGAAGAAAAGAGGAAGAGAAAAAAGAGGAGGAGGAGAAAACGAAAGAAAATAAGGAAAAAGAAGATTAGAAGAAGGGGGAGGAGATGAAGAAGAAATAGAAGTTGAAAAGAAGAAGAATGAGAAACAGAAAAAAATAAAAAGACGAAGAAAAGAAGACACGAAAGAGAATAGAAACAGAACTAGAAAAACAGAGAAAGAAGAAGAAAAAAAAAAAAAAACACGAAGAGAATAAGAAAAAAAGAAGAAAAAAAAAAACGATGAAGAGAATAAGAAAAGATAGAAAAGAAAAAGAGAATGAGGAAAAACGAAGAAGAGAAAAAGAGAAAAAAAACGAAGAAGGGAATAATAAAAAAAGGAAGGAAGAAGGGAATAATAAAAAAGGAAGGGAAAAAAGGCATAAACCCATAACACCATTAATTCTCAATTAAAGTCTTGAACGTAAGCGGCAGGTGCTCAGCTACCCCCCCCCCCTCTTCCCCCTTCACCCTCCTTCCCCATTCTCTCCTTCCCTCTCCTGCTTCCCGTATCCCCCTCTCTACCCCCCTTCCACCCCCTCCCATATTCTTTCCCTCTCTTTCCTCTCCTTCCCCCTCCTGTAACCCTACCCCTCCCCTCCCCCTTCTCCTTATTCCTTTCTTCATTTCCTCTCTCTTGTTCTCTATATCTTCTCGTCCTGTCTCCTTTCTCTTCCTTATTTTTGTTCTCCCTCTTTATCTGTTCGCCTTTTTATTCCCTGTTCTCTCTTTTTCCCCCTATTTTCCTCTTAATTTGTTTTACTTTTCTTTGTTCTCATTTTTATTCTTTTCTTTCTCTCTTCTTCTTTCTTTTCTCATCTTCCTTCCTTCTCCCTTTTTTCTTCCTTCCTTCCTTCTCCATTTTTCGTTCTTCCCTCCTTCCTTCTGATTTGCTCTTCTCTCTCTCTCTCTCTCTCTCTCTCTCTCTCTCTCTCTCTCTCTCTCTCTCTCTCTCTCTCTCTCTCTCTCTCTCTCTCTCTCTCTCTATCTTTTTTTCTTCCATCTTCTTTCCCTCTTCTTTATCATCTTTATCTCCTTCTTATCTTCCACCTTCTATCTTCTCTTCTTTTTTTCTTATTTTTGTCTTTCTATTTCTTCTTCTCTCCTTCCTTCTCTTTACTCCTACTTATCCTTCCCTATTCTCCCTTTCCTTTTCCTTTTCCCTTTCTCTTACATCTTCATACTTCCCTCTTTTCCTTCCGCCTTCTTCTTCTTCCTTCTTCTCTCTCTCTCTCTCTTCTGCCTTCCCTTTTACCTTTCCTCCCCTTCCCTTTTCTCCTCTCTTCCTTCTTCTCCTTCTGCTCCATCTTTTTCTATCGTTAATCCTCTTTTCTCCCTTTCCGTCATTTTCTTCTCTCGTTCCCCCCTTTTTGTCTTCTCCCTTTCCTTCTCCCTTTCCTCTCTGATTTTCTCTTTCTCCTCAATTTCCTTCTGTTTCTTCTCCTCTTCCTCCATCTTATTCTCTCTTCCCTCCCTTTTCTTCCCCATTGCCGCCCCTTTATTCCTTCTTTCCTCCACCTTCCCTCCTTTTTATTCCTTCTCTCTTCCCCCTTTTCTTCCCCATTTTGCTCCCTTTCCTTCTTCCTTCCTTCCCTTTCCCTCTCCCTTTCTTCCCTTTCTCTCTCCCTTCCTTCTCTTTCCCTCTCCCTTTCTTCCCTTTCCCTCTCCCTCTCCCTTTCTTCCCTTTCCTCCCTTTCCCTCTCCCTTTCTTCCCTTTCCTCCCTTTCCCTCTCCCTTTCTTCCCTTTCCCACTCCCTTTCTTCCCCTTCCCTCTCCCTTCCTTCCCTTTCCCTCTCCCTCTCCCTTTCTTCCCTTTCCCTCTCCCTTTCTTCCCTCTCCCTCTCCCTTTCCTCCCTTTCCCTCTCCCTTTCTTCCCTTTCCCACTCCCTTTCTTCCCCTTCCCTCTCCCTTTCTTCCTCCTTTACTATTCCCTTTCCTCCTTTTCCTCCCCTTCCTTAGTCTTCCTCCTCCCCCCCCAAGAGCTCCCCCCCCCCAAGAGCTCCCCCTCTCTGCTCTATTGAAGCTCATTCGCCGTGGATCCTCTTGGACCAAATAGGATTTTTCTTCTTGTCTTCTTTCGTCTTCTTCTTCTTCTTCCTCTTCTTCGTCTTCTTTGTCTTGGTTTTCTTCTTTGTCTTCATCTTCGTCATCGTCTTCTTTGTTTTGGTTTTCTTCTTCTTCTTCTTCTTCTTCATCGTCTTCTTTGTCTGTGTTTTCTTCTTCGTCTTCTTCTTCTCCATCTTTTTCTTGGTTTCTTCTTCGTCTCCTTCTTCGTCTTCTTCTTCTTTGTCTTCTCTTTCTTCGTCTTCTTTTTATCTATCTTCTTCTTTTTCTCTGTTTTCATTTTCTTCTTCTTTGTCTTAGTCTTCTCCGTTTTCTTTTTCTTTCTTAGGTTTGTTTTCTTTCCTTGTCTTTTGTCTTTTGTTTTAGTTTGATTGTGTCTATGCCAATGTATTTGTCTCATTATCATTTTTTTTTCTCTCTCTCTGTCTCTCTCTCTCTCTCTCTCTCCCTCTCCCTCTCCCTCTCCCTCTCCCTCTCTCTCAATCCCCTCTCTCTCTCTCATTCTATATCTCCCTTTTCCTCTTTTCCTTCCTTCCCCCCCTCTCAATCTCTAAAGATATTAAGATATACCGTCTCACATGATTAAAGAAAGCACAATACACGACTACAGCTGTATCAAATAAACCAATTTTATAAGATTAAACATCTTACAGTCGTTCATATCTCAGTCTTATGTCCATACCATTTCTTAAATATATCTTATGTATATATATATATATATATATATATATATATATATATATATATATATATATATATATATGTATATATATATGTATATATATAAATTTATTCCTTTACTTATTTATTTATCTATCTATTCTTTGTTTATTTATTCATTTATTTATTATCTATTTATTACTTATTTATTTATCATTTATTTATTACTTATTTGTTTATCATGTCTTTATTACTTATCTATTAATTTCGAGTCGAGTATTTATTAATTATTCATGTATTACTTATTTATTAATTTCAATTCAATTGTTTATTCATTATTCATTTATTACTTATCTATTAATTTCGAGTCGATTATCTATTCATTATTCATTTATTACTTATCTATCAATTTCGAGTCGAGTATTTATTCATTATTCATTTATTACTTATCTAATAATTTCGAGTCGAGTATTTATTTATCATTCATTTATTGCTTATCTATTAATTTCGAGTCGAGTGTTTATCTATTATTCATTTATTACTTATCTATCAATTTCGAGTCGATTACTTATTTATTATCTATCTATTACTTATTTATTAATTTCGAGTCGATTACTTATTTATTATCTATTACTTATTTATTAATTTCGAGTCGATTACTGATTTATCATTCATTTATTACTTATGTATTAATTTCGGGTCACCTTGTATCCTTCTTCGGGGGAAATCTCACGTTTTTCCCCCAATTTCTAGTCCACGCCAACATAAGCTACAGCGACATAGATCATTAAATGTGTAATTGCTACCTGGATATCTAACCTTCAAGTTTTACTACTATTACTATTACAACTTCACTTAATTACAGATCTAACCACTTCCTGTGAACAACAATTTTAGTGACGTCACACCCACCCCCCTCCCCTCCCTCCCCCCCTCCCCTTCCCCCTACTCCCTCCCCTCCCTCCCCCTCCCCTTCCCCCCTCCCCTTCCCTCTCCCTACTCCCTTCATCTCCCTCCGACAAACAATTTATCTTTCGTAACATTACTCCAAATGTTGGTCTTAGTCTAAGAAAATTGGTTAGGTTATATTTGTGTTAAGATTATATTGTTCAAATTTTGGAATGGTTATTTTTACCTGTAGTTCGAGGATTTTATTTTTTTTAGCTGATTGAGTGTGTGTATGTATGTATGTATTTGTGAATGCATATATTTGAGTATGTATGTATGTATGTTTGTATGTATGTATTTGTGTATGTATGTATGTATTTGTGTATGTATGTGTGTATGTATATATGTATTTGTGTGTGTGTGTATGTATGTATTTGTGTATGTATGTATGTATGTAGGTTTTCATAGATTGGCTGATACACATAGGAATTTATACACACACGCTGACACAAGTATGTATACACGTCTGCGCGCATACATACACATAGATACATACATACACATAGATACATGCATGCATACATACATACATATATACATACATACATACAAACATACACACACTCAATCACTCACGGACTGACTCACTCATTTTTTCAAACATTAATCACCCACACCCCCATCAACCCACCCCCACGCCCACACACCCACACACACACTACATTTCCGCCCCGTACACAGCGCGAGGGCGGGCGGAGACGCCTTTTCTCCAGGACCCGTTATGGTCGCACGCCCACTCGCGGTCACGTGTGCACGCGCCTCCGCACGTACACACACGCACGTGCGCGGGGGGATTTACGCACACGTCTTGGAACACACACATACACTCACAGTTGTTTTTGTAGTATGCGTCAATATAAAAATACAAAATGAGGAACGTATGAACATTTGAACACACACACGCACGTACACACACACACACACACACACACACACACACACACACAAACAAACACACACACACACACACACAACCTGATACATTCACAAACACAAACGCAAACACAAACACAATGACACCCCCCCCCCCACACACACAAACCACCACACACACACTATCACCCCTCCAACACGTACACACGCACGTACACACTGACACACACCTGCCTCGTAATTAATTGTTAAGCTTCTAGCAACACCTGCTTGTGGTTTCCTTGAGAAAGAGGGAAGAAGGAGGTAGGGAGAAGGGAAGGAGGGAGGGAGGAGGCAAGGAGTGAGGGAGAAGGGAGGAGGTAAGCAGAAGGGAAGGACGGAGGGAGAAAGGAGGGAGAAGGGAGGAGGTAAGCAGAATGGAAGGAGGGAGGGAGAAGAGAAAGAGGGAGGAAATGGGAAGAGGGAGGGAAAAGGGAAGAGTGAGGGGGAGAGAAGGAAAGTAGGGAGAGAGAAGGGAAGGAGTGAGGGAGAAGGGAAGAAGGGAAAGAGAAAGGAAGGAGGGAGGGAGAAGGCAAGGAGGGAGAGAGAAGGGAAGAGGGAAGTAGAAGGGGAGGAGGGAGGAAGAAGGGAAGGAGGACGGGAGACGGGAAGAGGGAGGGAAGGGAGGAGGGACGGAGGGAGGAGACGGGAAGAGGGAGAGAGGAGGAGGGAGAGGGAGGGAGGAGGGGGAAGAAAGGGAGGGAGGAGGAGGAAGAGAGGGAGGGAGAAGGAGGAAGAGAAGGATGGAGGAGGGAAAAGGGAAGAGGGAGGGAAGGAAACCGTGAGGAGGGAGGGAGGGAGGGAGGAGGGGGAGAGGAGGGTAGGAGGACAGAGGGAGAGAGGGGATTGGGAGAGAAGTAGATGTAGAAGAAATCGAAGATGAAACAGAAGGAATAGGAAATAGAAATTATCGAAAAGAGTGATAATGATGAATGATGGATGGGAGAAATAAGCGTAGATAAATAAATATATAGCTAAATAGATAGATAGGTAGAGGTAGAGGTAGAGAGAGAGAGAGAGAGAGAGAGAGAGAGAGAGAGAGAGAGAGAGAGAGAGAGAGAGAGAGAGAGAGAGAGAGAGAGAGAGAGAGAGAGAGAGAGAGAGAGAGAGAGAGAGAGAGAGAGAGAGAGAGAGAAAGAGAGAGAAAGAGAGAAAGAGAGAAAGAGAGAGAGAGACGGGGGTGGGGGAGGGGGAGGGGGAGGGGTGAGACAGACAGATGAAAGGATGGATGGATGAATAGACAGATAGATAAATAAATAGACAGATAAATAGATAGATGGATAATAAAAGAGAAAGCGAAAGAGAAAAAAGAGACAGAGCGAAAGATAACTGAGTAAACAGACGAATAGAGAGAGAGAGAGAGAAGAAAGAAAAAAAATATTTATAACTTGGACAAAGAATTATTAATTGAGGAAGAGACCTTGAGATCATAAGATTTTTTTTATTGAAATCTGTAATTATAATCGAGATAATTCTTAATTAAGGTTACCTGATATAAATATACGTGATTTCGAGGTTTTTGTTCTTGATTTATAATCGGTTTATTTGTTTATTCCTTGTCTAATTTGTTTATATCTCTTTTATTTGTTATTCTTTTCTCTTATGAGGGGGGAGGAGAGAGGAGGGAGAAGGGAAGAAGAGAGGGAGGAAGAGGGGAAGGGGGAGGAAGAGGGGGGGAGGAGGGGGAGGAGGGGGAGGAGGAAGGGGGAGGGAGGAGAGAGGAGGGAGGAGGGAGGAGGGAGGAGGGAGGAGAGAGGAGAGAGGAGGGAGGAGGAGGGGGAAGGGGGAGGAGGGGGAAGGGGGAGGAAGAGGGGGAAGGGGGAGGAAGAGGGGGAGGAGGGAGGAGGAGGAGGAGGAGGAGGAGAAGGAGGGAAGGGAGAGGGAGGAGGGAGGAGGCAGGAGGCAGGAGGAGGAGGAGGAGGAGGAGTGGGAAAAGGAAAGAGGAGGAGGGAGGAGAAAGGAGGGAGGAAGGAGGGAGGAAGGAGGAGAGAGGAAGAGGGGGAAGGGGGAGGAAGAGGAAGAGGAGGAGTGGGGAAAGGAAGGAGGAGGGGGAGGAGGAGAAGGAGGGAGGAGGGAGGAGAGAGGAGAGAGGAGGGAGGAGGAGGGGGAAGGGGGAGGAAGGGGGAGGAAGGAGGAGAGAGGAGGGAGGAGGGAGAAAGGAGGAGAGAGGAGAGAGGAGGGAGGAGGAGGGGGAAGGGGGAGGAAGGGGGAGGAAGGAGGAGAGAGGAGGGAGGAGGGAGAAAGGAGGAGAGAGGAGAGAGGAGGGAGGAGGAGGGGGAAGGGGGAGGAAGGGGGAGGAAGGAGGAGAGAGGAGGGAGGAGGGAGAAAGGAGGAGAGAGGAAGAGGGGGAAGGGGGAGGAAGAGGAG
>NW_028234440.1:718565-727804 GCF_977035675.1 Penaeus japonicus
CTGAGCGCCATCTGTATATGTGTACAAACCAACACACACATACACACGCACACACATGTACACACAAATTTCTCCATTCTCCCAGTTCCCATGTGTGTTTATGGATCTAACACAGTTTTGCAGAGTTGAAACATCACTTTTATTGCAATATAAAGATTCAACGAAGGTGGAAGGGATGTGTTTACCTGTGTGTTTGCTTGTTGCTTGCAGATAAAAAACGTTTTTTTCTTTCTTCTTTTACTTATTACTTTATTGTTGTTTTTATTTTTGTTGTTATTGTTATCATCTTTTTTGCTATTGATACTATAGCTATTATTATCATTATTACTATTATCATTATCATTATTGTTATTATCATTGTCATCTTTATGAATATTATCGTCTTTATTGTCATTATTGTTATTATTATTATTATTATCATCATTATTATTACCATTATTATCCTTATTATCATTATCACTATTATTATCATTATCATTATTGTTATCATTATCATCATTATTATTATTATGATATCAATTATCATCATTTTTATTATTATTACTATTATCGTCATCATCATTGTTTTTAATCACCATTAATATCAATATAATTATCTTGATTATTATCACCATCCTTATCATTCCCTTTTATTATCATTTTTTTCTTATCATTGGTATGTTAATCACAATTGTCATTTTAAAGATTATTATAATAGTTAAAAATGATAACAGCACTACTGATCTAATGATAATGATAATAATGATATTAATCACAACAACAACAACGATTATAATAATAGTGATAATGATAATAATAATAATGAAATGAATGTGATGATAATGATAATGATGATAATGAGACCAACAATTATGATGTCCATGATGGTAACGATAATGACAATGATGATAATAAGAAGGGAAAAAGATAATACAATAAAACAAATGATGAATTTAGAAAAAAAGTTAAAACAAGAAGATGAAACAAGAAAATATAAGATATCACATTGAAATAAACGAAACCTAATGGTTATTAAATTGATGATGATGATAATATTAATAATAATAATAATAATAATAATAATAATAATAATAATAATAATAATAATAATGATAATAATGATAATAATAATAATAATAATAATAATAATAATAATAATGATAATAATAATAATAATAATGATAATAATAATAATAATAATGATAATAATAATAATAATAATGATAATAATAATAATGATAATAATAATAATAATAATAATAATAATGATAAAAATATAAAGAAAGACTATGTTAAGAGAAACAACCAAAGAACCAAAGATCAACAGCATCTTGAATCTTGCATAAGAAATGTCACGTCCGAGTCAGGTTGCATCTGCAATTAACCTCAAAAGAAGCGGAGAAGGAGATGAAAGGGAATAAAAGAAAGACAGATGAAGATACGAAGGAAGGAGGAGAAAGAAGAGAAAGAAGATGAAAATGAAGGAGAAAAAAGAAGAAAATGAAGGAGAAGGAGGAAGGGAAAAAAAATAAAAGGGGGGAAAAGAGGCGAAGAAAGGGGAGGAGATGGAGGAGGAGAAGAAGAAAAAAGAGGGGAGAAGAGCAGGAGGAGGAGAAGAAAATGGAAGAATGACAGAGAGGAGGAGAAAATGTAGGAAGAGAAGAAGGAGAAAAAAGAGGAGGGGGGCCAAGAGGAAGATATAAAAAAGTAAGAGACAGGAAGAGGAGAGGATATAGGGGAGAGGGAGAAAGGAGAGATATAGAAGAATGATGAGAAGAAGAAAATGAAGAAGAGAGAAAGAAGAGGGGGAGGAGGAGGAGGAAGAGAAAGTCTAAAAGGAAGGGCGGAAAATACAAAGCAAGGAGAAGGGGAAAGATAAGATAAAATAAGAGGAGGAGGAAGAAAGAGAAAATGAAGAAGAAAAGAATGAAAGAAGGAGAAGAAACAGGAGGGGGAAGATAAGAAAAAAAAAAAAAAAAGGGGGGGAGGGAGGCGAGGGAGAGATAGAGAAGAAGACATAAAGTAAGAAGGGAAAACGAGTGAAGTGTAGAAAGAGAAAGAAAAAGGAGAAAGAGAAAGAGGAGAAAAAAATATAAAAACAGAAGGAGGATGGAGGAAAACAAAAGAAAGGAAGGGGAATAGGAAGAAGAAAATAGATGAAAAAATTGCGAAGGAGAAGATTATGAAGGAGGGACAAAGACGAGGAGAAGAAAGAGAAAGAGAGAAAAAAAAAGAACGAAAGAGAAAAGAAAACATAAGACGTAAAGAAGGAGAAGGAAAAGAAAATGGCGGAGAACGAACAGAAGGAGGAAGTATAAGACAACAAAAAAAAACGAGAATTTATAAAAAACAAACAAACAAAGAGAGCGAGAAAGAGAGAGACAGACAGAGAATAACAAAAAGAGAGAGAAAGAGAAAAGCGAAAGAAAGAAAATAAAAGAAAACAAGGAAAGAAAGAGAGAGAGAGAGAGAGAGAGAGAGAGAGAGAGAGAGAGAAAGAAAGAAAGAAAGAGAGTAAGAGAGAGAAAGAGAATTGAAAAATACAACAACAAAGAAACAAACAAACAAGGAGAGGAAGAAAGAGAACGAGAGAATGAAAAATTTAAAAAAAAGTAGAAAAAAAGCAAAACAAACAAAACTACTAAAAAAGTCAAAGAAAGAAAGAAATAGAAAAAAATAAGAGACGAAACGGAACAAAAAAGAACGAGAATGAAAAAAAGAGAAAACCAAAAATGACCCGAGAGCGAAGGAGGGAAAGAACGAACGAGGTACAAAAAGAAGGTACAAAAAGACAACGCACCTTGAACAAACTCTACCACCTGCCCGCCATTATGTGCTCTCCATCGCCCCCCTCCCCCTCCCTCCCTCCATCCCCCTCCCTCACCCCCTCTCAGAAAAAAAGAAGAAGAAAAAGAAACCGAAAAAAAGAAGAACTCGCTAATTTCACTAAGTGGCAACTCGGCACCGGATATCTGCATGGGCTTTTGAGAAAATCAACAGCGTAATGTCAGCTTGGCTTTATTTAACTGGCTTTATTTCGAGGAGAGAAGTATATTAGCCGGAAAGGACGTTGGGGGGAGGGGGAGAGGGTGGGGTGTGGGGTGGGGAGTGAGGAGTGGTGGAGAAAAGGGTGGGGTTAGGGTGGAGGGGGTGGGGTGTGGGGTGGGGGATGGGGAGGGTGGAGGGGGTAGAGAAAAGGGTGGGGTTAGGGTGGAGGGGGTGGATAAAAGGGTGGGGTTAAGGTGGAGGGGAAGGAGGGGTTAGGGAAGAGTGTAGGGGGAAAGGGGGTGGGGTGGAAGGGAGGGGGAGGGGGTTAGGTCAGGATGTTTTGGCTTTTTCAATCTATCTATCTAATCTATCTATCTATCTGTCTGTCCATCTTCACCTCTTTATTGTTTCTGCCTATCTGTCATATTGCCTTTCTAATCATCTATCATGTTATCACCTATATTTATACATATCTGTATCTGTCTATACATCTTTAATCTTTCTCTCTCTCTATTTATCTATGTATATGTACTATAGATCATTCAATTGTCTGCATATCTTTATCCTTCTTCCTCCTTCTCCCTCTTCCTCTCCCTCCTTCTCTATCTCTTTTTCTCTTTCTTTCTCCCTCTCCCTCTCTCTCTCCTTCTCCCAACCACATATACATAACAACCACGTGCCACTACAACAAAAATAAATCTTCCTATAACAGACCACTATTAGCATATCACTTATCAAAGTTATTATCGCCAATATATTCATCATAATCATAAAAAAACATCATAAACAATAATATAAACGAGATCCATCTAACTCTCTCTAACATACACGCACTTTCTAATCACATGCAGATGCAATCAGGAGATCAAACACTCTTTTATGTGTCGGATAAAAGTATCTGGCCCATAAAATCGGACGTTAGGAGAGGGAGAAAGAGAAAGAGGGAGGGAGGAGGAGAGAAAGAGAAGGAGGGAGGGAGGGAAGGTGAGAGAGATAGAGAAGGTGAGGGAGGGATGGAAGGAGGGAGGGAGGGAGGGAGGGAGGGAGAGAGAGAGATAGAGAGAGAGAGAGAGAGAGAGAGAGAGAGAGAGAGAGATAGATAGATAGATAGATAGATAGAGAGAGAGAGAGAGAGTGAAAGAGAGAGAGAGAGAGAGAAGAAGAAGAAGAAGAAGAGAGAGAGAGACAGAGAGAGCGAGAGAGAGCAAAGCCTCCGCGGCGCATTTCGCATCCCGAAAGAAGCGCATCTCCGGACGTCTCCTGACCGCCGCCGCCCGATCCATCTTCGACCGAGACGGCTGGGTGACTCAAAGCGAGTTGGGAGGGGGGAGGGGGAGGGATAAGGAGGGGGGAGGGGGAGGGAGAAGGAGGGGGGGGAGAGGGAGAAGAGAAGGGGGAAGAGAGGGGGAGAAGAGAGGGGGAGGGCGGGAAGAGAGGGGGAGGAGAGGGTGAGGTTGGAAGGGTTGGGGAAGGGGTGGGGATGGCTAGGAAAGGGAGAAGGGGGGAGGGGAGGGGGAGCAGGGAGAAGGGGGGGAGGGGAGGGGGAGCAGGGAGAAGGAGGGGGGATGGGGAGGGGGAGGGAGAAGGAGGGGGAGGTTGGAAGGGTTGGGGAAGGGGTGGCGAAGGGGTGGGGATGGCTGGGAAAAGGAGAAGGGGGGAGGGGAGGGGGAGCAGGGAGGGAGGAGGGGAAGGGGTGGGGAAGGCTGGGAAAGGGAGAAGGGGGGAGGGGAGGAATAAAGGGGAGATAGGGGGGGGGAGAGAGGGAGAAGGAGGGGGGAGGGGGAGGGAGAGGTAGAGGAGAGGGGGAGAAGGGGAGAGGGTAAGGTAGGTGGTGAAGGATAGAGAGATAAAGTAGGAAGGGAGAGGTGTGTATGGTAGGAAAAAGAGAGAAAGAAGGTAGAAGAAAAGAGTGGGGAAAGGAAAGCTAATAGAAGGAAGAAAGTGAGAAGAACGGAAGAGAGAAGGAGAGTAAGAGAAGATGAAAGATAGGCGGAAGAGTGTAAGAAGGGTAAAAGCAGAGGGAAAACAAAGGTAGAGGTAACGGAATAAGGGAAGGAAGGGAGGGGAAGTATGGCGGAGGGAGTAGGGAGGGAGGTAGAGGACTCATAAACGCATTGCTAATTCCGGTCAAAGAATTGTGCTAATAAAGAAGGAGAGAGGGGGAAAGGGAAGGGGAGGGGGAGGGGAGGGGGAGGGGAAGGCGAGGGAGAGGGGGAAGGGGTAGGAGAGAAGGAGAGCGAGTAGGTTTTTCGGAGGAAGGAGAGGAGAAAGGGTTGGAGGGGTGGAGGGGAGGGGGAAGAGAAGGAAAGGGACCATTTCGGAGGAGGGAGAGGAGAAAGGGGTGGAGGGTTGGAGGGGGTATGGCAAGGGGGGTGGAAGAATCGAGGACGAGAGAGTGATAAAAGAAGGAAGAGAAGGAGGGAAAGAAGGAGGGGGAGAGAGGGGGGGGGCAGGTGGTGGGATGATGATAAATACCATTATCACCATGATAATAATAATGATAATAGTGAAAATAATCATAGTAAGAATGACTATGATGATAATGATGATAATAATACTAATAATGATTATAGAAATAACAATAATAATAATGATAATAACAACAATAATGATAATGATGATAATGATGATAGTGATAAAAATACGAATGATGATAATAACAATAAAAGTAATAGTAATGATAAAAGTAATAGTAAAAATAATGATAACGATGAGGATAACAATGATAATAATGATAGTGGTAATGATGATGATAACTATAACGATAATGATTATAGATTTGATAATAATTATGATAATAATAGTGATAGTAATACAGATGATGATAGTAATGGTAATAACGACAATAATGATTGTGATAATGATAATAATAATAACAATAATAAAGATGGTAATGATAATAATAGCAATGATAATGACAATTTTGATAGAAGAAAATGATTATGATAATAATGATAAAGGTGACAATGATACTAATAATGATAATAATGGCAATGCTAATGATAGCAATGACAATGATAATATTAATAATAATAATGATAATGATAATCATAGTAGTCATGATTATGATTATGATAATGACTATAAGGATAATGATGATAATAAGAATAATGATAATGATAAGGATAATGATAATAATAAGGATAATAAAATTAATGATAAATTACGATAATGATAACAATTACACAACAACAACAACAGACGAACAACAGAATAAAGCGGACATAACAAAAGCCAAAATTTTGTCTCAAATTAATCAAGCCTTTTTAATTCAAGTCTGTGACGTCACATGTGAATAAACGTTATTTCATGTTTATTCATTTGTTTATTTATTATCTATTTTTTTTATTTTTATTTCATGTTTTGATTTATTTCATAAGTTTTTTTTAATTTCATATGTGCTTCTAAACGTTAGGATAGACTGTTTGAAAGAACATTTGTTGAAAAGGAAATGCAATGACAAGTAATACGTACTTCTGCAACCCACTCCGTCAATGTTGTTGCAATTTTGCCGAATAACTATCCAAAAAAATAAGTTACATATATAGTAAGTTACATATATAGTATCAATTCTACTGAAAAACCACCTAATTTTGTCTTCTGTTTTCCAAATCTTTTTAAATTTTTTTTTTTTTTTCGGAGACACCGAGGAAGCCACTGTGTTTGTTTACATATGACGTCACGCATGAGATTTACGATATTTCTTGTGACGTCATCAAGCTATACAATACAGTAATTCAGTAAGATGTAGTACAGTAGTCAGGATTATTATCTTTCTCTCTCTCTCTCTGTTTTCTCTCTCTCACTGTCTGTCCCCCTCTCTCTCTCTCTTTCTCTTTCTCTTTCTCTTTCTCTCTCTCTTTCTCTCTTTTCTATCTCTCTTTCTCTCTCTCTCTCTCTCATTTTTTTTCTCTCTCTATCTCTCTCTCTCTCTCTCTCACTCTATTTCTCTCTCTCTCTCATTATCTCTATATTTCTCTCTCTCTCTCACACAAGATAAAAACAAAATACGAGAGAATAAAACACACAAGAAACTGAAACATACAATACAAAAAAGCGAAAGACAACGAAACAAGACAAACAAAAAACATCCAAAAAAGAGAGAGGAAAAAAAACACAAGAAAAATAAATCTGAAAAATGATAAAAAAAAAATAAATCCTAAAATAAAAACGTAATGATGACGTCACAGCCACTCAATCAACATAATCCTTTCAAAACGATCTTAATTCACCACTTTCAGAACGCGATCTTTCAAACACTATCGCTATTCCCTTCTGTTATCCTACGTTGCTTCTCTCTCCTTCTTTTTTTTATTATCTTAATCATCTCTATTCTGCTTATTCTTTTTTTTTAACTTCCTATTCTCTTCTTCTTTCTGTTTATCTTTTTCTTTTAAGTAGTTCCGGCTTTTGTTCATACATGACCAAGCGAATATGTTTTTTTTTTTTTTTTTTTTTTTCAAATTTCTGAGCTTTTGTTAAACAAGGGCCGGTGTTATAATCCATCACTGGTATTTTTTTTTTTTTTTTTACTATCTATTTTTTTTTCTTTTCTTTTCTTTGAGTGTATGATTTTTTTAAAGGGGGGGAGGGGGAGGGGGGGAAGGGGGAGGGGGGGTGGGGAGGAGGACTTGTGTGCTCTCTTTCTATCTATCTTTCTCTCTCTGTCTGTCTGTCTCCTTCTCTCTCTTTATTTCTCTCTCTATTTCTCTTTCTGTCTGTCTGAATCTCTCTCTCTCTTTCTATATCTGTCTTCTCTCTTATCTCTCTCTCTGTCTGTTTCTCTTTTCCCTCCCTCCCCCGCTCTCTCTCTCTTTCTCCCCCCCTCTCTCTCTCTCCCCCCCTCTCTCTCTCTCTCTTCACCCCCCACCCCCCGCTCTCTCTCGCTTTCAAACCCCCCCTCCTCATCTCTCTCCTCTCACCCTCCCCCCACCCCCTCCGCTCTCCTCTCTCTCACCCACCCCTCCTCCCTCTCTCTCTCTCTCTCTCTCACCCCCTCATGACTCCCCCCCCTCTCTCTCTTCTCTCTCCACACATCCCACCCCCTCCTCTCACTTCTTCTCTCTCTCCCTCTCCATCTTGGCATCACTTAAGTGAACCATCTCGCTTGTCCTGTGTGTGTATTTCCCCATAAGTACGTAGGTTGTAGAAAGATCACAAGTATTGTTATTGTAATTGTTATTATAATTTTTATTTTTGTCATTATTATTGTTGTTGTTATTGTTATTATCATTTTTATTTTGTCATTATTATTGTTGTTGTTATTGTTATCATTATCGTCATTGTTATTATTTTTATTGTTATTATTATCATTATTATTATTATCGGTATTGTTATCATTAGTATCATCATCGTTATTATTTTCCATATTATCAGTATCATTGTTGTTATAATTGTTACTATTATCACTATCATTACTATCATTATCGGTATTGTTATCATTAGTATCATCATCATCATTATTATCCTTATTATCATTATTGTTATAATTGTTATTATTCTTCATATAATTATCATCACTATCATTATTAGTTGTTATTTATTTGTGGAGGAAGACAAGAAAGAAGGAAAGAAAAATAAATATTTTTGTTTCCTAGGCTTGTTTGTTTGTTTGTTTGTTTTCCTCCCGTTTTCAACGTCTTCGAATTTCGTTTTATGTTTTTGTTTTCCTTTCTTTTTATTGTTATCATAGTCTCTCTGATTCACTTTACTTAATCTTATTCATTCTATTTTCTATCTGTCCTTATTTTGTCTCCCTATTTTCTTACTGATTTAATCATAATCATAACAAACATCATCATTCATAGACAGATAAATGAAAACAATGAATAATAAATGTCATCCCTATCATAATAAAATAAATCAATAACTCCTATCATTATCTGAACATTAATAATTCAATTTCTTCTTTCATTTTCATGCAATATATATATGCAGAGGTCACGTAGAGAGCGAAGGGTCACGGACGCACATGCAATTGCGCGTGTTTTTTGCAGGGAACACCCACGGATAATTCTAACTGTTGTGTACACACCCATAACGCACTTGAATGCAGGTATAAACACGTGCAGTCACGCGCGCATATGAGTGCATACATACTGTACTCATACACAAATACTCGCACGCACACACACACACACACACACAACATACACACACACACGCTCACTAAATCACCCCACACCACAAACACAACCAGCACACACGTCACAGCACACTCTCACACACACACAGACGCACAACACACACACACACACACACCACACGACACA
>NW_028234440.1:727904-732069 GCF_977035675.1 Penaeus japonicus
AAAACCAGGTCGACATGTTGGTGCTGTTGTAAGGTGATTCAACATGGCGAGGTAACATAGCAACACTGAGTGCACATGAAAATTAGCAAGCAAGTTGTGATAATGCAAGTATGATCACAGCATGGTAGACGAGTCGCTATATAGAGACAAGATTAATTTACATACTTCAGTCAAAGATGAAACTTTATGTCAATAAATCATACGAAACAGAGCTATGTAACAAAACAAAAAAACAAAAAAACAAAACAAAGACAAACAACAACGAAACAGGAAGACTATTATAAACAACAACAACAACAACAAAAACAACATCAAAACAACAATGCCACGAACCATCACAAAAACGAAATCAATGCATCGCACGGTATTTCCCTCCCCCCCACCCCCCAACCCCCCTAACCCCTAACCAGGAAGGCCACAGTAACCCTCTCCTCTTCCCCCACCCCCTCTCCCTCCCCATCACCACCCCCACCACACTCACACACTCTAACCGGACGTGTGTTACATAGCCAAGTATGTATGCATGGCCACCGATGAGGAAAAAATACGGACTAATTGGGGAAATCAGCCTTCCTGACAATTACTCGGTCCGTCATTCATGAGATCTGCACCTGCCTCGCTGTCTGCCGGTTATCCTACGTGCATGACTCCCAGATACAACCCTCCCCCCACACACCCACTCACCAACTTGCCTTGATCTTTCTAATCTCGCTTTTTCTCTGTTTGTAGGTTTTTGTCCTTTCTTTATCTCTTTTTCTTTATCTTTCTTTTTTTTGTCTCTTTCTTTTACTTTCTGTTTTTCTTTCTGTCTCTGTCTGTCTGTCTCTCTCTCTCTCTCTCTCTCTCTCTCTCTCTCTCTCTCTCTCTCTCTCGTCTCCACTTCTCTCATCTCTCATTCACTCTCTCTCTCTCTCAGTCTCTCTCCTCTCCTCTCTCTCATCTCTCTCTGTCTCTCTTTCCCCTCTCTCTCTCATCTCTCTCTCTCTTCCCCTCTTTCTTCTTTCTTCCTCTTCCTTTCTCCTCTCTCTTCTGTTCCTCTTCTTCTCTCTCACTCTCTCTCTCCTCTCCCTCCTCTCTCTTTCTCTCTCCTCTCTCTCGCTCTCTTCTCTCTCTCTCTTCTCTCTCTCTCTCCACTTCTCTCTCTCTCTCTCCTCTCTCACTTCTCTCCTCTCCTCTCCTCTCCTCTCCCTCTCTTATCATCCTCTCCTCTCTCTCTCTCTCTCTCCTCTCTCTCTTTCCTCTCCCTCCTGTCTCCCCTCTCTCCTCTTCTCTCCTCTTTTTCCTCTCTCTCTCCTTCTCTCTCTCTCTCTCTCTCTCTCTCTCTCTCTCTCTCTCTCTCTCTCTCTCTCTCTCTCTCTCTCTCTCTCTCTCTCTCTCTCTTTCTCTCTCTCACTCACTCTCCCCTTCTCCCTTTCTTTCTCTCGGTTTTGTGTTGCCTCAAATTTTCAAGGAGAGAGAGATAAATAGATAGATAGATAGAGAGAGAGAGAGCGAGAGAAAGCGATAGAGAAAGTGAAAGACAGAGAGAGAAAGAAAAAGAGAAAGAGAGACACAGAGAGAAAGAGAAAGAGAGAGAGAGAGAGCCTTCCAGAGACAAAAATATTGACTCGAACCCATTCGAAAAATCCCCGTCACATGCGGTCGAAAAATCCCTTTAAATTTTCATGGCCATAGGCACGTGTTGGCAATAACACGAGTGGGCGAGCGCGGGCGACTGGCTAAAGGAACGGGGGTGAGCGAGGTCGTGGGCGTGAGCGTGGGGTCGGGTGCGGGCGTGAGTGATCTTGAGTACGAGGGGCGTGTGGAAAAAAGAGCAGGAATTAAGACAAATGTCATCTTTGGATTAGCAGTGTTTAGGAGTGATGTGCTTGCGCCTGTCTTGTGGGCTCAAGCACCCTCCCCCCTTCCCCTTTCCCTCCTCCTTACTTACTCCCTCCTCTCCCTCCTCCCTATCCTTGCTGCGCTCCCCTTTCCTCACCTACTACCCCCTTCTCCCCCCCCCCCCTCTTACCTTCCCCTTACTCCCCATCCCCTCCTTCCCACCTTCCTTCTATCTTTCCTCCCCACCCCATCCCCCATCATCCCCTCTACCCCTTCCCCTCCCTCTCCACGTCCTCCTCCCTGTCACCTCTATCCTCCCCCCCCCTTACCCACCTTCCTCCTACCTCCCCCCCCCCCTTGCTTACCTAAGTGGCGGGGACGTCCAGAGTGTCCGACACGCCGACCGAACCGACGACTTCGGAAAACACTCCTCGAAAAAAAAGCCAAAAAATATATACATATCCTCATACTTTCCTCCTTCCTCCTCGCTAGTACCATCCTCCAAATCCAACCCCCCCCCACTATATTTTTTTTTACAAAGCATCCGTCATTCATCCTCCCAGTCTAGCAATGAAGGAGGAATCGGCATTGCAAGCGGAAAGCCCCCTTGGCGGAAGTCAGCGAGCGACGGTTCGAACGCGGTGCTTGTCCCGCGTGTTCCCCTTGGCTGCCAACTGTGAAGCTGGTCGCACTTACAGACAGGTGGCGGAAATGGCACTGTGATTTGTTGCTATAAACCCCCCTCTCCCTCTCTCTCTCTCTCTCTTGCCTCTCTCTCTCTCTCTCTCTCTCTCTCTCTCTCTCTCTCTCTCTCTCTCTCTCTCTCTCTCTCTCTCTCTCTCTCTCTCTCTCTCTCTCTCTCTCTCTCTCTCTCGGTTCTTTCCTCTCTCTCTCTTGGTTCTTTTCTCTTGCCTCTCTCTCTCGCCTCTTTTTTTTCGTTTTTTTTTCGGTTCTTTTCTATCGGTTCTTTACTCTCGGGTATTTATTCTTGTTTTTTTTTTCTTCTCGGTTCTTTTCTCTCGGTCCTTTTCTCTTAGTTCTTTACTCTCGGCTCTTTCCTCCCGTCTTTTTCTTCTCGGCTCTCTTTCCTCTTGGCTCCGTCCTTTCGGCTCTTTACTCTCGCCTCTTCCTCTCTTCCTTCTCGGTTCTCCTGTCTCTGCTCTTTCTCTCGGTCTTTCCTCTCGTTTGTTGTTATTCTCTTGCGTCATATTATTATCATCATTCTCATTATTTATTCGTTTCCTCTTTCCTTCCTTCCTTCATTGCTTCTTTTACTGCACCTTCTTATCATCATCTTCCTTCTTCCTTCCTTCGTTTCTTTCTTGTTTAATTACATCTTCTTATTCTTCTTTCTTTTCTGTTTCTTCCTTAATTACGTGTTTCCTTCCTCCTTGTCCTTTGATTGTTTTTTTTTCTTCTTTCTTCTTTATTTCTTCCTCTTTATTTGTGCTTCTTCTCTTGCATCTTCTTCTTCTCTTCTTCCTTTTTTGTTTCTTTCCTTCGTTGATTCCCTCCTCATTGATTTGTTAATGTCCTCTTCATTTTTTCTTCTTTCTTCTTTCTTCTACGTGTTTACTCCTCCTCTTCTTTCTCCCTTTTCTTTTTTTCTTCTTCTTCTTTAATGTTTCCTTTATCACCTTCTTCCTACACCTCCTCTTCCTCTTCCCCTTCTTCCAATTCGCTCAATCAATCAATCAATCAATCAGTCAGTCAATTTTCCATCCATTCATTACTTCACTGAGTCAGCTTATAATTCATTCACTCCTTTATTCACCTTTTTATTCAAGCTTGCAACAATATTTCCTTCTATTCCTTCAATCATCCAAGCAGTCAAATATATCCCAATTATTCCTTAAGTCACTCTAACAGTCAATTAGTCTTTTCATCTCTTCAGTCAGTCGAACAGTCGAAATATATCACGTCCATTTGCCTCAGTCAGTTAGACAGTTAGTTAGTAATTTGCATCAGTCATTTCAACAGTCAGTTAGTAATTTGCATCAGTCATTTCAACAGTCAATAGTTTGCATCAGTCACTTCAACAGTCAATAGTTTGCATCAGTCACTTTAACAGTCAGTCAGTAATTTGCATCAGTCATTTCAACAGTCAGTTAATAATTTGCATCAGTCATTTCAACAGTCAGTTAGTAATCTGCATCAGTCATTTCAACAGTCAGTTAGTAATTTGCATCAGTCATTTCAACAGTCAGTTAATAATTTGCATCAGTCATTTCAACAGTCAGTTAGTAATTTGCATCAGTCATTTCAACAGTCAGTTAGTAATTTGCCAATCATCCACTTCCTTAAAAACCCCGCAGTTTGTAATCTGCATCATCACGTCACCGTC
>NW_028234440.1:749669-752169 GCF_977035675.1 Penaeus japonicus
CGGAGGAGACAGTAGCGGCCACTGTTTGTAAATCCTTGGATATTAACCGCCGTTAAAGGACAGGATTTTCATTCGGGGAAATCTCGAAGGCTGTTCCGGCTACCTCTCTTCCTCCCTCCCTTTTGTTCTTTCCTCACTCCATCCTTCTTCCTTTTCGTATTTCTCTCTCCTCTTTCTTTTTTTCTTTCTTTCTTTCTCTCGCGTATCTCTCTCCCTTTGTGCTTTTCTCTCTTCTTCTTTTTCTTCTCTCTCTCTCTCTCTCTCTCTCTCTCTCTCTCTCTCTCTCTCTCTCTCTCTCTTTCTCTCTCTCTCTCACTCACTCTTATCTCCTTTTCATTCATTCCTTCCTCCTCTCCTTCCCCCCCTTTTATCTCTCTCCCTTTCCCATCCCCTTCATCTTTATCTTCTCTCTCTTCTTCTTCTCCCCTCTCTTTACCTCATTTCTTCTCTCCCCTTCTCTTCCCCTTCCTTTCCATTTTTCTCCCTGGCGGAAGATTGGGAGAAGGGAAAATATCGAAAAGATATAATCCTTTTGTGGAATATTATACGGTATCTATCAAAACTTTTCGGGCAAAATCAATTTTCAAAAAAAGAATACCAAAAAAAAAAGAAAAAAGAAAGAAAGAAAGAAGAAAAAATAAATATTTCTTATAAAATCATTTACATACAAAAATAGATAAATAAATAATAATATCAATGATAATAGAAAAAAAAAATGATGAAAAATATAATCAAGATAAAATGAAATTATGGATACACATCGATATTATTTCAGTCTTTTGTAATTATTTTCTTTTCTTAACCTTCTTCCTTCTCCTCTTTCTTCCTTATTCTGTCTTTTTCTCATTTTCTTTATTCTCTTTCGTTTCTTCATTGTTGCTTAGGCAATGACAGTGATGAAATAATGATTAGATGATAATCATGATAATCATGGTAATAATGATAATGACAATGGTGATGACAATGATAAGGAAGATGATGATGATGATGATGATAGAATAATGATAATAGGGATAATAAGGATGATGATAAGAATGATGACAATAATAATTATAATGATAATAATGATAACAATAATAATAATGATATCTATAATAATGATAACAATAGTTATAATGATAAGAACAACAACAATGATAATAATAATGATGATGATTACAATAACAGTAATGATAACATAATCATAATAAAAGAAAAGGAATAGTTATAGATTGATAAGTTCACTTAATTTATATTTCTCATAATCCTATTACTTTATCAATATATTATGAATACATATAATCATTTTATTTTCTGTTTCTAATCTCTGTTTATTTGATTTAATTTTTTTAAATTTCTTTTCTTTGGCGTTTTTTTTTCTATCTCTTTTCTGTTTTTTTTTCTTCATTATTTTATCATCTCTCTCTTTCTCTTTTTTATCATTTTTATCTTCTTTTATTGTTTCGCTTTTATCTTTTCCTTCCTTCTCCTTTGTGTTTCATTCTTTCTTCAACTATCTATCCTTCCTCCTTCTTTGTTTCCTTCTCTCTATCTCCCTAGTCTCTTTCTTTTCTTTCCTCCCTCCTTGTCCTAACTTCCCTCCCTCCCTCCTTCCTTCCCTCCCTCCCTCCTTCCTTCCCTCCCTCCTTCCCTCCCACGCCCACCCCCTACCCCAACCCCTTCCCTCCCAACCTCTCCCCCCTGGCATCTACCCCACTCACCCCTCCCATTCCTCCCCCCACCCTCCCGTCCCCTTCTTCCCCCCTACCCTCCTCTCCCATTCCTCCTCCCACCCCAACCTCCCCTCCCATTCCTCCCCCCACCACCTTCCCCCACCCCCCACCCTCCTCTCCCATTCCTCCCCCCCACGTCCAGCCCAGCCCCCCACCCCCTTCAAACCCCCCCCAGAGCGGCGTATCGGCTCCGTCTTCATTACGGGCGCGCAGCAACCCCGCGCCAAAGGCTTTTATGGCTTCTCAAACACGTATTTACTGCCGTTCTGGTTATTTCCCGCTTCGAGCCCCTTCCCCGTGTTGACTTTTAACCCGTTAATGGCTTGGGTGGGGTTCTCGCGAGGGGGGTTGTGGGTCTGGGGTGGGAGGGGTTGGGAGGGGAGGGGGAGAGGGATGAGGCTGTGGAGGGGGGAGCTCAAACGGGGGCGGAAGGTAGAGGGGTATCTGATGGGTGGACGAGGGTGGGAGTGGGTTGGAGTGGGAGAGTGGGAGGGGAGAGAGGAGGGGGAGGTATGGATGGATAAAGGGGGGGGATGGGAGGAAGCGTTGGGGAATGAGAGCAGGGAATATATGCATTTTATATACAAGATTTACGTAGATGTGTTCAAAAGCACACGCACTGTGACATCGCATTTTTCTACCTGCGAAACAATAAAAGAAGATAAAAATGATAAAAAAGAGAAAGAGAGAGATGATAAAATAATGAAAAAAAGAAGACATTAAGATAAATGAAATCAAATAAACGGAGATTAGAAATATAGGAAATAAAATGATTATATGTATTCGTA
>NW_028234440.1:754669-759332 GCF_977035675.1 Penaeus japonicus
CTCCTCCCTCTTCCTCCCCTTCTCCTCCATCCTTCCTCTTTATGCCCCCCCTCCCCTCCTCTCCTGTCCCCTCTCTCTCCTTAACCCCCTTCCCTTCATCCCTCCTTCTACTCCTACCCCCTCCCCTCCTCCCTTCCTTTCCCTCCATCTCTCCCCTCTCTACCCCTTCTCCCTCCCCTCCCGTCTACCCCCCCCCACTACGCCCATGCCCTCAAGGACTAGCAAGACACGCCCCTTTTTTCCCCACCGAGTGTTATCAGTTATCAGATAAGAATGATGTTAAGTGGATTGTTGACGATATCAGTAATGGAGATAATGATGATGGTGGAGATGATGGTGGAGATGATGGTGGTGGTGATGGTGATGATGCTGAAGGCGATCGGAGGTTGTGATGTTGATGGTGTGATTAAGTCTGGTTATGAAAACGTCGAGAACGAAAGGTATGGGCAGGAACACACACAAACATATATATATATAAATATTTAAATGTATATGTATATGTATATACATATATATACATATATATATATATATATATATATATATATATATATATATATATATATACTTACACACATACACACACACGCATACGCACACACACACACATATAGATACATATACATATGTATACATATAAACATATATATATTTATATATATGTATATATATATACATATTTACATATATATATATATATATATATATATATATATATAGATAGATAGATAGATAGATAGATATAGTAAGTGTATATGTATCTATGTATACACACTTATATATATACTAGTATATATCTTACAGAAACCCTCATAAACATACGGGGTTCAAACCCCAAGACAATAGCCCATAATGAGCAAACCCAATTATAAAACCTAATTGGACTTAAACAAGAAAGTAAAAAAATAAAACACACAACACTCATAATAATGACACCTCCCCCTCCCCCTCACCCTACTCACCACCTCCCCCTCCCCCTCCCCCTCTTCCCCCCCTACCCACCACCTGCCCCCCTCCCCCTCCCCTGTCTCCGCCCCGCCCCCCCCACCTCCTCTATTACAAGAAGCCTCTTATAAGTACCTTTGTGATGAATAATGAATTTGGTTAATGACGCATCGTATAAAGGACCTTTTCAGTAATTAGTTTCATCAGCTGATGGAAAGAAGCTTCATTTGTGATGACGTCGAGACACGCGTCACCGTGTGGGTTAAGTGTGTGTGTGTGTGTGTTGTGTGTGTGTGGGGGGGGGGGGTGTAGGTGTGTGTGTGTGTGTGTGTGTGTGTGTGTGTGTGTGTGTGTGTGTGTGTGTGTGTGTGTGTGTGTGTGTGTGTGTGTGTGTGTGGGTTAAGTGTGTGTGTGTGTGTGTGTGTGTGTGTGTGTGTGTGTGTGTGTGTGTGTGTGTGTGTGTGTGTGTGTGTGTGTGTGTGTGTGTGTACCTGTGTGTGTGGGTTATGTGTGTGTGTGTGTGGGTTAAGTGTGTGTGTGTGTGGGTTAAGTGTGTGTGTGTGTGTGTGTGTGTGTGTGTGTGTGTGTGTGTGTGTGTGTGTGTGTGTGTGTGTGTGTGTGTGTGTGTGTGTGTGTGTGTGTGTGTACCTGTGTGTGTGGGTTAAGTGTGTGTGTGTGTGTGGGTTAAGTGTGTGTGTGTGTGTGTAGGTGTGTGTGTGTGTGTGTAGGTGTGTGTGTGTTTAAATACGTTGATGTGATTGCCATGTTAACACATATCTATGTGTGGGCGTGTGTATACAAGTGCGTGATGGGATACTTGAAAAAAAAACGCGTTTCAATCAATATTTCCATGTGTGCTTGTATGTAAATGAGAAAAAATAAATACAAATTATATAAATCATAACACAGACACAGAAACTAACAATAAGAACATACGTCTTCTTAAATGTATTTTAATATAACAATCCTCATCTAATTATCGCGATTAAATAATTACCACCATCCAAGACATATGCATTTACCTTACTTTTCTCGCCTACCTGTCTTTTGTCTGAAAACTATTACGTAACCACCAAAAATATGCAAAAAGTAGCTATTGAAGTATGTTGCAGGGTTCAACCTGGCGCTGCACGATGGCCTCATTGCAAACTGGTTATACTGTTTCCATCGGCACTGTTCTAATGAACATACATATACATATATGCATACATACATACATACATTCATACATACACACACACACACACACACACACACACACACACACACACACACACACACACACACACACACACATATATATATATATATATATATATATATATATATTTATATCTATATATATATATTATTTTATATGTATATATCTATACTTACATACAGAGAAGAATAAGAGAGAGAGAGAGAGAAGAGAGAGATGAAGAGAGCGAGAGAAGCGAAGGAGAGAGAAGAGAGAGAGAGAGATGAGGAGAGAGAGGGGAGAGAAGAGAAGGAGATATAGGTGTTAGAAAAAAAGGATGCGCATGCATATATTTATATATATATATTAAATATATATATATTATACATATATATATGTAATATATATATATATATATATATATATATATATAGACATATATATATCATGTGTGTGTCAATAAGTGTGTGTTGTGTGTGTGTGTGTGTGTGTGTGTGTGTGTGTGTGTGTGTGTGTGTGAGCGTATGCGTGTGCGTATGCGTGTGAGCGTAGACGTGTGCGTGTACGACCCCCCCCCCCCCCCCCCCTCCCCGTGACTGCCACCTTAGCCCACACGTCCACCCGATCGAATCCCCGCCAACGGACGCCACTGGACGGCTGCACGATTTCGCTCGCACGTCCTAACAGAGGCCCTTGAGACCCCCTCCCCTCCCCCCCTGCTTCCCTAACCCCTCTTCCCCTGCTCTCCTATCCCATTCCATCCTGCTCTCCTATCCCCTCCATCCCTGCTCTCATATCCCTTTCCATCCTGTTCTCCCCCTCCCCCTTGCTCTCCTACCCCTTCCTTCCTGTTCTCCTACCCCTTCCTTCCTGTTCTCCTACCCCTTCCTTCCTGTTCTCCTACCCCTTCCTTCCTGTTCTCCTACCCCCTCCATCCTGTTCTCTCCCCCCTCCCCCTTGTTCTCCTACCCCATCAATCCTGTTCCCCTCCCCCCTACCCTTTGCTCTCCTATCCCCTCCATCCTGTTCTCCCCCCTCCCCTCTATTTTCCTACCCCCTCCATCCTGTTCTCTCCCCCCTTCCCCCTTGCTCTCCTACCCTCACTCCATCCTGTTCTCCTCTCCACTCCTCGCCCTCCCCCTCCCCCTCCCCCAACTCCCTACCCCCTTTCCAAGAACCCCTCCCCTTTCACCTGCTCTTCTCCCCTCCTCTCCCCCCTCCCCCTCCGACCCTACACCTTCCTAGGATACTCTCCCCTCCCCTCCCCTCCCCTTGCTCTCTCCCTCCTCTCTCCCTTTCCCTTCGCCCCCTTCCTACCCCCTCACCCCCCCCCCGCAAGCCTTCAAAAGGACACTCAAAAGAATTTATTAATAGAGACTTCTGCTCAAAGGAGGGATTAGCGAATCACCTGGAGATCGATTCGGTGTTTGTGTAGAGGGGGGTGGGAGTGGGGGGGCAGGTGAGTGGAGGGGGTAGAGTGGAAGAGATGGGGAAAGGGAGGCAGGGAGGGAGGGAGGGGAAGTAGGGGAGGGAATGGGAGGGGGGGAAGAAGGGGAGGGAGTTAGGAATAGTCAAGGCGTGTGAGGGTGTGTGGGGAAGAGGGGGAAGAGGGGGCAGAGAGAGGGGAGGAGGGGTCATGGGGAAATGAGTCATAATCAGGCAGTCAGACACACAGACAGGTGGAATGACTGGCAGATTGATTTACAAGCAGGGAGAGATTAAGCGGGCGATAAACGGTCATATTAGTAAGCATATAGAATTGTAGACTGACAGACTGACTGACATATGAGAGATCGATAGATAGATGGCGCTACATAAGGACAGGCTGCTGAAAGATAGACAGATACACAGACAGATAGACAGACAGGCAAAGAAATCGAAAGACCAATTCTGATAGATAGATTTACGTAGAAAATCACGCAACAGACCTAAATAAAGAACATAATAGATAAAAATAATGACAAACAAACAAACAAATACGAATAAGGGAATATCTAGAAGGCAGAAGAAAAGCGCCACAAAAATAACAAAAGCAAAACAAGAAAAATCAACCAACAACCAAAAAAACAACAACAACAACAACATCAACAACAAAAAACAACAACAGACAAACACGCCCATCCAACATCGAAGCAGGTGCAAACACTCTGTAACCTTGTAGCTTCATTGTTGATCATTGCAATTCCGAACTGATAAAAAAAATCGCAAAAGAAAAAAACGAAGGGGGCAAACCAACAAACAAAACAAACAAACACACATCACACATCATCGAGCGTGGCCGGAGGATAATCCAAATCGGGACTTTATGTGAAATTGGACTGAAGAAAAACGAAATATTTTCTTTCTTTTTTTTGGCGGGGGGAGGGGGAGCGGGAGGGAAGGGGGATGAAAACACCCCGTGATACAACTTTAATATCACGTTTACATCAACATTCAGATTATTTATTGAAGGACTTGATTCATGGGCAAGCCTTTCTTGGGATGGGGGGGGGGAGGAGGGGGAGGGGGAGATGGAGAGGGAGAGGGAGAGCGGGAGAT
>NW_028234440.1:759432-761932 GCF_977035675.1 Penaeus japonicus
CCCCCATCAAGGGAACCGCATCCTCGCGCCCAGGCTACACGTTAAACGAGTGACGGAGCTAAGTATGGGCGTGCGGGCGGACCCTCTAAGCGACGCCCATGCCCTAGCCTTGAGAGAGTGAGAGTGTGGGCGTGGAGAGCTCTTGGGTCGAGCCAGCCGATTCTTGGTGGTTGTCGGGTTGTCGGGATTGCTGGAGTCGGAAAGATAGAAAGAGAGAGAGAGAGAGAGAGAGAGAGAGAGAGAGAGAGAGAGAGAGAGAGAGAGAGAGAGAGAGAGAGAGAGGGAGGGAGAAAGATTGAGGAGGGGGAGAGGAAGAAAGGAAGATGGAGAAAGGGAGATTATGAGAGAGAGAGGATGAGTGAGAAAGAAAGATTGAGAGAGAGAGGAGTAGGGGAGAGGAAGAGGGAGAAAGGAAGATTGAGACATTGAGAGAGAGAGGGAGGTTTTTCGGCAGAGTGGATGAATGTGGGTGAGCTGGTTGACTGTCTTTTGTTTGTTTGGGGTGTTTCTTTTGGTTTTGTTTCCTCCTTCTCCCTCTCCCTCTCCCTCTCAATGTCTCAATCTCCTTTTCTCCCTCTCCCTCTCTCTCTCAATGTCTCAATCTCCCTTCCTTCCTCTCCCTCTCCCTCTCTCTCCCTCCCTCTCTCCTCTCAGTGTCCTCAATCTCCCATCGAGTCCCTCACTCTCGCTGTCCCTCTTGCATCTGCTCGCCTCTCCCCTCCTTCCCTCTCCCTCTCCCTTCTCTCTTCCTCTCCCTCTCCCTCTACCCTCTCCTCTCCCTCTCCCCTCTCCCTCTCCTCTCCCTCTCCCTCTCCCTCTCCCCGCTCAATCCCATCCACCCCCCTCTTTCCTCTCTCTCAACACTCTCTCTCGCTCCTCTCTCTCTCTCTCTTCCATCCACTTCTCTCTCTCTCCTCTCCCCTCTCTCTCCTCTCCTCTCTCTCCTTCTCTCTCTCTCTCTCTCTCCCTCCTCCTCCCTCCCTCTCCCTCCTCCCCTCTCCCCTACGCGCCCCTCCCTCTCAATCCCCCCCCCCCCTCTCTCTCTCTCTCCGCTCTCTCTCTCTCTCTCTCTCCATCATCGCTCTACCTCGCCTCCTCTCTCTCTCTCTCTCTCTCTCTCTCTCTCTCTCTCTCTCTCTCTCTCCCTCTCCCTCTCCCTCTCTCTCTGCTCATTGATTCTAATTCTTTCCGACTCCTAGTTCCGTGCACCACCATTGATAGTATCAGCAATCGGTGAAAGTAAGGTCATTAATTATGAATGGGGAATGACGTCATCACGTAAAACTCGTATTTAGATTTGCGTTGCAATGTTGAAAACAAACATTAAATGCAGGGAAGAGTAAGGAGGATGGAAAGAAATAAAGATTGGAAGTTTTTTGTTTGTTTGTTTAATCATGATAGGTTGTTGGTTGTTTTTGTTTGTTTTTGTTTTTTTGTTGTTGTTTTTTGAGTGGGTCTTGATGTTTATTGATTGCTGTTGTTGTTTTGGTGAATGATGACTTTGTGTTTTCGATGAGTTTTCTTTTTTATTTCTTTTTTATTTACTGCTTACTGAGTTTGTGTAGTGTGTCTCCCTTTTGAATTCTGAGTTCTTGTGTGTTTGTTTGTTTCTTTGTGGCGTTTATGAAAATGATGCAAGTGATATAATTATTTTTGTGATGATGATTTTGATTGTAATTACAATAATGATGATGAAGAGGAGGAGGATGAAAATAGTAATGATAAGCCTAACAATGTCAGTATTAACAAAATTAATGTTGATCATAATAATAATGATAATAATTATAATGATAATAATATCTGATTATAATGATAATAATAAACATCACGATAAGGATGATATTGGTAATAATAATAATAACAATGAAAATAATGAGAATAACAACCATTATAACAATAGCTATGATAATAATGACAATGGTCATAAGTATAACAATAATACTCAATGATAATAAAAAAACAACAACACGAAAACACAAACCACAAAAAAAAAAAAAAAAAAAAAAAACGACAAACACAAAAAGGGGTTAAGAGCCAGAAGGAAAGACAAAGAGAAGGAAAACAAACCAAAAAAAAGAAAGAAGGGAGGAAGAGGATACCACGGAGGAAAGACCAGGAAGACTCGACGCCCACCACTAGCAGGACCACGGAAGGTCAGACAGTAGACAGGGCAGTAGGTATGTAAACAGTAGGCAAGATAAGCAGACAATTAGCCAGATAAGCAGGTGAGATAAAACGGGTACCTGTTTACATCGCGAGCATGTAGGTCTTGTAGTCCGGCAGGCTGTGTCATGTCAGGCTGACAGACGTGACACCGGCCTGTCATGTTCTTTGGGGGAGTGAGGAAGGAGGGGTAGGGTTGGGGGGGTTGAGGGGGGGAGGTGGGGGGGAGATGGTGTGCCGTCTTTCTCATGGCCTGGGGTTGTCTGGAAGGAAGGAAGGAGGGGGGGGGCATACACCACATTTTCGGGAGACAAGCGAATAAGAAAAACGCTGGAAG
>NW_028234440.1:779432-784432 GCF_977035675.1 Penaeus japonicus
ATTATTATCATTATTATTGTGATTGTAATTATTATCATTATTGTTATGGCTGTGATTATTGCCATTCTTGTTATTACTATTTTTATTGTTATTGATATAATCATCGTTATCAATGTTGTTACTATTACTATTATCATTATTTTTATTATTATTATTATTATTATTGTTATTATTATTATTATCATCATCATCATCATTATCATCCTCACCCTCACTATTATGTCTACTGTTATCATCACCATCATTGTTAGTATTATAAGTATCATCAATGTTATTATTATTATCATTATCATAATTAATATAATTTTTACAACAATTTTAAAAATCATTATGATTATTATCATTATTATCATCATAATTGGCACTGTTAATGTTATTATTATCATTATCATTATAAACATTATAATTATTATTGTTATTACTACTATCATTACCATTATTTTTTCTCATTATCATTACTATCATTAATATCATCATCATCATTATCATCATCACTATCATCATTATTATTATCATCACCATTATTATCATTATCAATATTTGAATGCAATTCATATACAATATTATTATTCATCTTATAAAATCCTTATTGCAAGCATAATTCAATAGATATATCTGCTTAAGCATATACCTCTCAGAGAAACAATATAAGAAAAACACAATCGAAATGTCATGCACAAGATAATTAGATTAATCCACATTGCGTCAGAGATATGGACTCGATTGATAAGATCAGAACAAATGTCATTAGATCGATGATGAAAAGGTAAAACAAAAAAAGAAAGATCTTGTTTGAATCAAAAAATATTAAAGATATTAAAATATTTAAAAAATTAAATTTAAAAAATTTAAATATTAAAAATATTAAATTAAAAATATGAAAATATTAAAAATGTTAAATCAAAAATATGAAAATATTAAAACAAAATTAAAAATATTAGAATATTAAAAATATTAAAAAGATATTATTCAAATCTTATTCAAATCACAGTGAGATTTGAGAGCATCATGACCCAGCGTCTGTTATATTTAATTTTTATTTGCATAAGTTGATGAAGAATTGCATGTTGAATTAAGTTCTCTTATTGATGTTGATGTTGATTTGATTGCAGGAAATTAATGGGCTGGCTTTTGTCTGAATGTGAGGATGTTATGTGGTTGTATCTGTGTGTGTGTTTGTGTGTGTTTGTTTGAGTGTGTGTGTGTTTGTATGTGTGTGTTTGTGTGTGTGTTTGTATGTGTGTGTTTGTGTGTGTGTGTGTGTTTGTGTTTGTGTGTGTGTTTGTTTGTGCGTGTACGTTTGTGTGTGTGTTTATGTTTGTCTGTATGTTTATATTTATGTTTGTATGTGTGTATTTATGTTTGTATGTGTGTGAATGTATATATGTGTATGTATGCATGTATGTACATATATCTGCAAGAGTATATTCACGAATGAGCATGATCACCAGTATCACAAAAATATTCTTTTTGCAAATGTAGATATGCAAGAATACCAAAAGCTCTAGATCAGCGAGGCATATCATTTGCACTCTATTCAATCAGCGGGGAAAAGAAAGCACACACTCGAAGGTCATCTCGAGGTACATCTCAGCTGACTTATGACTCACCTGAATGGAGGAAGACAGGATTAACGAAGAGTAAAGTGAACAAATAAATTGACAAACGACGGACGGATATTCAATATAGAGGAATTGTCTTTGCGACATGGGCTTTGCAATATAGGTTTTGCAGAGCTACGGTAACTATGGAAGGGGATCTCGTACTTGAGGCTGTGTGTGTGTGTTTTTTTTCTCTGTTTGTCTGTCTGTCTCTCTCTCTCTCTCTGTTTGTCTGTCTGTCTCTCTCTCTCTCTCTGTTTGTCTGTCTGCCTGTATCTTTCTCTCTCTCTCTTTCTCTCTGTCTCTCTTTCTCTCTCTCTTTCTCTCTCCTTCTCTCTCCTTCTCTCTCTCTTTCTCTCTCTCTCTCTCTCTCTCTCTCTCTCTCTCTCTCTCTCTCTCTCTCTCTCTCTCTCTCTCTCTCTCTCTCTCTCTCTCTCTCTCTCTCTCTCTCTCTCTCTCTCTCTCTCTCTGCACCACACCCCTACTTAACTCTCAACCCTAGCGACATCTGTCCCTGTCCCTATCTCGGCCCTGGATCCCTGATTCCCCTAAATCAGTCCCTTGCCTCACCCGCTCAGCCTCCGTCTCTGTACCCTTATAAAGGGGAAGGAGAAAGTAGCGGTGTTCGGGTCGCTTTGTATTGTACAGTGAGGGTTCTTGTGGAGGATAGGAGGGGGGGGGATGGGTGAGGGGGGAAGTGGGGAAGAGGGTGAGGGAGAGGGGAAGTGGGTGAGGAGGGAGAGGGGAAGTGGGGGGGTGAGGGAGAGGGGAAGTGGGGGGTGGGGAGGAGTGGAGGAGGGAGAGGGTGAGGGGAAGTGGGGAGGGAGATGGAGAGGGGAAGTGGAGGGGTGAGGGAAAGGGGAAGTGGGAGGGAGAGGGAGACGGGAAGTGGGGGGGAGAGGGAGACGGGAAGTGGGTAAGAGAGAGGGAGAGGGAGAAGGGAGGATAGTGAGGGAGAGGGGAAGTAGATAAGGGAGAAGGAGAGGGGAAGTGGATGAGGGAAAGGGGGAGAGGGAGAGGGAGAGGGGAATTGGGGGGAGGGAGGGGGAAGGGAGGATATGGGCGGGAGGGAGGGTGTGTTTAGGAAAAGGAGTGGTGAGGAAAGGGACTAAGAAGAAGAGGTGGAGAGAGAAAGAATAAAAGGGGGAAGGAAAGGTGGCAAAAGAGAGAGAGGGAGAGAGAGAGAGAGAGAGAGAGAGAGATAGATAGAGAGAGAGAGAGAGAGAGAGAGAGAGAGAGAAAGAAAGAAAAAGAGAAAGAGAAACATAAAGTAGAGTACATGTGTGTAAGAGAAAGAGAGAGTTAGAAAGATAGATAGATAGAAAATGATAAATAGACAGGTAGAGGGGAAAGGAGAAACCACGTCAACAAATAGAGAACAAACCCCTTGCAAAAATGACTTCCCTTGTTATGTCATTTCTCATTATTATCCAGTGATATGCGCCTCATAACAGTTATTGATGAGGAGAGAAAAAAATGGAGTGAGAGGGAACGAAAGGGTGGGGTGGTGAGGGGGGGTGAGGTGGGTGTCGCTCTCCCCCTCTCTCTTTCCCGGCTATGAAAAAAGGGGACAAAAAAAACGTGTGATAATGTGTCTTGATTGTAGATAAGTTTGTTGAAGGTCGTGTGAATGTGTGTGTGTGTGTGTGTTTTTTTTTGTGTGAACGTGTGTGTGTGTGTGTCTTTTTGTGTGGATCTGTGTGTGTGTTTATGAGGATGTGTTTGTGTATGTGTGCGTGTGTAAGTGTGTGTGTTTTGTGTGTGTTTTTGAGTGAATCTGTGTGTGTGTTTGTGTGGATGTGTTTGTGTTATATATATATATATATATATATATATATATATATATATATATATATATATATATATAGATATATATATATGTGTGTGTGTGTGTGTGTGTGTGTGAGTGTGTGTGTGTGTGTGTGTGTGCGTGTGTGTGTGAACGCATGTGTGTGTGTGTGTTTTTGTGTGTCTTTATGTGTGGATCTGTATGTGAGTTTGCGTGGATGTGTTTGTGTATATGCATGTATGTGTGAATATGTATTCATGTATGGATGAGTGATTATGTGTGAATCCGTCTTTACATGTTTATTATATCCTGACGAAAGAAAATAATAATAAAGATGACAATAGTAGAATCAACATGTTAATAATCATAATAAGAAAATCAGGTTTGAATCATAATTAAGACATGTTGCGTAACAAAACCTTTAACAAGTAACACTTTACTAAAGGCCATTACCATCATCCCATTATCATCATTTCGAACAAGTAACAACAACAAAGAAAAGAAAACTGATACGGGAGTAAATATAACCTTTAATAGTGTCAATGATAACATTAATGAAGTTGCCAATAGCGCACACAGGTTGCAAGCGAGGCAAGCAATGTCCTTAATCTATTTCCAAGTCACATTTTATCAATCAAAGCCAAGGGAGAATAAGAGAGAGAGAGAAAAAAAAAGAGAAAGGGGGAAAAAAAAGTAAATGGTAAATGTTGCAGGTGCCTTTGCAATCTTTCTTATCAGCGCGGTTGCAGGCTCTGGATTTTATTGATAGAATTTATTATCATTATTATTATTAATATTATTATTTTATGGTTGTATTGGTGATCGTATGATACTATTGTGAATATTGTTTGCAACGTTGTTGATGGTAGTGGTGATTGCAATTTAATTGATTTTATGGATGATTTTATTCAACAGGCGCAATGAGAGAGAGAGAGAGACAGACAGAGAGAGAGAGAGAGAGAGAGAGAGAGAGAGAGAGAGAGAGAGAGAGAGAGAGAGAGAGAGAGAGACAGACAGACAGACAGACAGAGACAGAGACAGAGACAGAGACAGAGAGAGAGAGAGACAGAGAGACAAAGAGACAGAGACAAATATCGAAAGAGACAAAGAAAAATAAATAGAGTGAATATGGCCTTACGATCTATTACTGGTTATCATCATATAGTTAGTTATGATATAAATATATCGAAAAAACCCTTTTGCTTATTCTAGAATGTTGATAAATCTAGATTTCAATGTTATTTTGTTTGTTTGTTTGATAAAATGCATCAGTGAAATATCTTTGTCCGTGAAGGAGAAAACACATTCTCTGGAAAAAAAAGAAGAAACAGAAGAAGAAAAAGATGTAGAAGGAATAGAAGAAGTATAAGAAGTAGAAGGAGAAGTAGAAGCAGATCAAGAAGTATAAGGAGAAAAAGAAGTAAAAGGAATATAAGAAGTATAATAAGAAGAAGTAGAAGGAATAGAAAAAGTACAAGAAGTAGGAGAAGAAAAAGAAGTAGGAGAAAAAGAAGTAAGAAGAAGAAGTAGGAGAAGACGAAACACCAGAAGAAGAAGAAGTAGAAGGAGAAGAAAAAATAGAAGAAAAAAATTAGAAGACACCCCCCCTT
>NW_028234440.1:789432-791932 GCF_977035675.1 Penaeus japonicus
ACCTTGCACCATCACCTGCAACAACAACACCTTGCACCATCACCTGTAAGAAGAATTCCTTGCACCATCACCTGCAACAACAACACCTTGCACCATCACCTGCAACAACAACACCTTGCACCATCACCTGCAACAACAACACCTTGCACCATCACCTGCAACAACAACACCTTGCACCATCACCTGCAACAACAACACCTTGCACCATCACCTGCAACAACAACACCTTGCACCATCACCTGCAACAACAACACCTTGCACCATCACCTGCAACAACAACACCTTGCACCATCACCTGCAACAACAACACCTTGCACCATCACCTGTAAGAAGAATTCCTTGCACCATCACCTGCAACAACAACACCTTGCACCATCACCTGCAACAACAACACCTTGCACCATCACCTGCAACAACAACACCTTGCACCATCACCTGTAAGAAGAATTCCTTGCACCATCACCTGCAACAACAACACCTTGCACCATCACCTGCAACAACAACACCTTGCACCATCACCTGCAACAACACCTTGCACCATCACCTGCAACAACAACACCTTGCACCATCACCTGCAACAACAACACCTTGCACCATCACCTGCAACAACAACACCTTGCACCATCACCTGCAACAACAACACCTTGCACCATCACCTGCAACAACAACACCTTGCACCATCACCTGCAACAACAACACCTTGCACCATCACCTGCAACAACAACACCTTGCACCATCACCTGCAACAACAACACCTTGCACCATCACCTGCAACAACAACACCTTGCACCATCACCTGTAAGAAGAATTCCTTGCACCATCACCTGCAACAACAACACCTTCCACCATCACCTGCACCAACAACACCTTGCACCATCACCTGCAACAACAACACCTTGCACCATCACCTGCAACAACAACACCTTGCACCATCACCTGCACCAACAACACCTTGCACCATCACCTGCACCAACAACACCTTGCACCATCACCTGCAACAACAACACCTTGCACCATCACCTGCAACAACAACACCTTGCACCATCACCTGCAACAACACCTTGCACCATCACCTGCAACAACAACACCTTGCACCATCACCTGCAACAACAACACCTTGCACCATCACCTGCAACAACAACACCTTGCACCATCACCTGCAACAACAACACCTTGCACCATCACCTGCAACAACAACACCTTGCACCATCACCTGCAAAAACAACACCTTGCACCATCACCTGCAACAACAACACCTTGCACCATCACCTGCAACAACACCTTGCACCATCACCTGCAACAAGAACACCTTCAACCATCACCTGAAACAACAGCAGCAAAACCTTGCACCATCACCTGCAACAACAACACCTTGCACTATCACCTGCAACAACAACAACACCTTGCACCATCACCTGCAACGACAACGCCTTGCACCATCACCTGCAACAACAACACCTTGCACCATCACCTGCAACAACAACACCTTGCACCATCACCTGCAACAACAACACCTTGCACCATCACCTGCAACAACACCTTGCACCATCACCTGCAACAACAACACCTTGCACCATCACCTGCAACAACAACACCTTGCACCATCACCTGCACCAACAACACCTTGCACCATCACCTGCAACAACAACACCTTGCACCATCACCTGCAACAACAACACCTTGCACCATCACCTGCGAACAACACCTTGCACCATCACCTGCAACAACAAACACCAAACCTTGCACCATCACCTCACAACAACACCTTCCACCATCACCTGCAACAACAACACCTTGCACCATCACCTGCAACAACAACACCTTCCACCATCACCTGCAAGAACACCTTGCACCATCACCTGCAACAACAACACCTTGCACCATCACCTGCAACAACACCTTGCACCATCACCTGCAACAACAACACCTTGCACCATCACCTGCAACAACAACACCTTGCACCATCACCTGCAACAACAACACCTTGCACCATCACCTGCAACAACACCTTGCACCATCACCTGCAACAACAACACCTTGCACCATCACCTGCAACAACAACACCTTGCACCATCACCTGCAACAACAACAACACAAAAAACACCACAATCACTAGCAAACACACTCAGAACAAGCAACACCAGTAACGACAACAAAAACACACACCAAAAACAACAAAAAAACATCTTATACCACCCCCTCCACCCACCAACAAAGACACCCAACGCAAGCAAGCACACTCGGAACAAGCACACTAACAACAACACCAGTAACGACAAGCACAACCAACAACAAAAGCACACACCACCACAAACAAAAAAACAAACAAAAATATCCTATACCACCATCTCCACCCACCAACAAAGACACCCGACGCAAGCAAGCACACTCGGAACAAGCACACTAACTGCAACAAATGGCGCCGGACACGCGAGGCAGCTTGCAAAGTGCGAGGAGAAAAATGGTACTGATGCCAACAGCCGAGATTCCGTAAGTGCTT
>NW_028234440.1:804812-807779 GCF_977035675.1 Penaeus japonicus
CAGGGAGGAAGTATGGTTTCGTCACGTGGTGTTCGACTGTGTTATTTTTTCCCTCCCCCCCCCCCTCCCCCTCGAGGTCACGTCTGAGCTGCTGCTGCTACGAAGAAGTACGCCATTCCGTCCGTAAGTAATATCAAGCAAGCAGTTTCCTCGAGGTTTGCGTGCGTGCCTGTGTCTGCAGCGTGAGTCGAGATTTCTTTCTAATGCCTCTTCTTCTTCTTCTTTTTTTTCGGAAGCGATTTTCTCTTCCTCAAAAAATTGCATGGTAATTGCGACCGCGTCCAGGACTCGCTTCCCATTGGTCGAGGCGCTGGTGACGTCACGGCTGCTGTATTCGTGTGAGAAGTGACCCAATGCAGTGCTTGAGTGACGCGGCGGGTGCCATGTCCTCTTGAAATCATGACACCACAAGACGCAACGATGCATCATGCACATCATCCAAAACATCATAGACAAACAACGATACAAACTAATCATTATCAACAGAAATCTCAAATATACGCTAGTCACTCCTGCAAAACGGCCGAGATGCTATAAGTGAAAATGGAGGCGTATAGGCGGAGCGCATAGTATAGACGCGGCAATTCAGAAACAAAATAGCATCGATAAGCCTATCTACGTACGCATCTAATCCTCCTCCGAACCGCCATTTCCATATATGTTTAATTCAGGACCTTTCGTCTGTCTTGGTCTTCATCCCCTATTGTTCTATTGTTATGAAAATGTCGACAGAGATTCATGAATGCATTGGATAAGCCTTTTAAATAGATAATTTGTGTGTTATTCATGTCGCTGGCTACTTTGTCATTTGCTTTGTGCGATCTTTGTTTGTCCTTACGGTTTTCTCTTTCTCTCTCTCTCTCTCTCTCTCTCTCTCTCTCTCTCTCTCTCTCTCTCTCTCTCTCTCTCTCTCTCTCTCTCTCTCTCTCTCTCTTTCTCTCTCTCCCTTTCTTTTTCTCTCTTTCTCTCTTTCTCTCTCTCTCTCTCTTTCTCTCTCTCTATCTATCTATCTATCTGTCTATCTATGTCTATCTATCTATCAATCTATCTCTTATTCTCTTTCTCTCTCTCTCTCTATCTATCTATCTGTCTATCTATCTATCTATCTCTTTCTCTCTCTCTTTATTTTCTTCATCATTATTATCATCACACCACAATCATCACCACCATTATTACATGTCATCATCATCATCACCATCACCACCACTTCATCACAACCACCACCACAGTCACCATCATCATCACCATCACCACCACAGCAATCAACAGAGTCATCATCACCATCAACACCACCACAACAACCACCAGATTCACCATCATCATCACCATCACAACAACCACCAGAGTCATCATCATCATCATCATCACCATTATCACATGTCATCACCATCATCATCACCATCACCTCATCACAACAACAACCAGTCACCACCATCATCACCATCACCACCACAACAACCACCATTATCACATGTCATCACCATCACCACCACAACAACCACCACAGTCATCATCATCATCACAACAACCACCAGAGTCATCATCATCATCACCACCACCTCATCACAACAACCACCAGAATCATCATCATCATCATCACCACCATAACAACCACAGTCACCATCATCATCATAAACATCTGCTTCAGCACCTGCGATTCCCACAACCACAACACCACCAGAGTCATCACCTACCAACCTCATCCATCCAACCAGTCACCAACAATCCACCAATGAACAAAAACCACCACCACTCATCATCATCAATCACCCAACCAACCACAAAAACAACCACCATCATCATCAATCACAACCATCAACTCATCCAAAACATTGGCAATTCCAACAGAAAAGGGCGGAGTCCAACTTGCAAACTCTGCTTGTCACTTCACTATATTACCTTCCTCCCTCCATATTTTTTTTTGTTTTTTTCCCCTTTGTCCCTGTTATTTCAGTTTCCTTTTTCGCTCCTTTGTTCCTCCTCTTTCTCTTCGCTTCCTCTCTGTCGCTCTCGCTCTGTCTCCCCTCTTCTCCCTCGTTTGGATAAAAATGAATGTGCATGTAACTAAATGAGTATACGACGAACAATGCACAACATTGACGTTTGCCAAATGAACACAAAACAAACAACCCAAAAAAACAACAAAAACAAACAAACACACACAAAAAAAAAATACAAAAACAAAAACAGTCACATCGAACTCTCTCTCTCTTCTCTCTCTCTCTCTCCTTGTTCTCATTCTCTCTCTCATTATTCTGCTTTCCTCTCCACATCTTATTCTCTTTCTCCTCTATCCTCTCCTCTCCTCCTCTCCTCTCTCTCTCTCTCTCTCTCTTCATCTCTCTCCATCTCTCGTCTCTATATATATATAAAATAGATAATATATATATATATATTTATATTTATATATATATATGCACACGCACACACACGTCTCTTCTTTTCTATCTCTCACCCACCCACCCCTCTCTCTCTTTTCTCTTTCTCTCCTCTTCCCTCTCCTCTCTCTCCCTCCTCCTCTCTATTCTCTCCCTCTCTCTCTCTCTCTCTCTCTCTCTCCTATCTCTCTGTTTCTCTCCTTCTCTCTCTCTCTCTCTCTCTCTCTCTATCTATCTATCTCTTTCACACACACACATACAAACAGTATATCCATTTAAACATGTAGTGACATAAAAGCAAAAATACATTTTTACACACATCAAACAAACATTTTATGACACCATAAGACACCATAAAACATAAAACATCACCAGACACCATAAGATACAGTAAGTCACCTTTAGACGCAATAAGACACCATAAAACTTTATTCATCACAGTAATCATATTTATGTGATCATTATCATTTCATCACATTCAACACACCGTCATTAGTACATCAGTACCATCATCACCACTATCATCATCATCATTCTTAACATTATCGCCGAGGTCATCATCACCACAACCCTCGCCATCATCATCACC
>NW_028234440.1:807879-815379 GCF_977035675.1 Penaeus japonicus
AAACACCTTTGCTAACCGGTTTCAAGATAACATCAATGTGCACCTTCAAGATATCTTGCACTGATCATCCAGCTGGAGGCGACGAAGGCAAGAAGCGATATCTTCTCCCTCTCCCTCCCCCCCTTCCCTCCTTACCCCCCCTACTCATCTCTCCTCCGTCCCTCCTTCTCCCTCCTCCCCTCCATCTCCTTTACCCCCCTCTCATCTTCCTTCTCCCACTCATCTTTTTCTCCTTTATCCCATCCACCATCCTTCTTCCATCTCTCTGCTAGTTCCCCATTCCCTATCAGTCTCTCCTTCTCCCCTTTCTCCCTCTTTCTGCCCCTCCTCTCTCCTTCTCCCCCTCCTTTCCCTCCTTCTGCCTATCCTCCCTCCTTCCCCCCTCCTCTCCCTTCTTCTGCCCCTCCTCTTCTTCTCCCCCTCCTCCCTCCTTCTCCCCTCATCCCTCCTTCTCCCCCTCCTCCCACCTTCTCTCCATCCTCTCTCCTTCTCCCCCTCCTCCCTCCTTCTCCCCATCTTCTCTCCTTCTCCCCCTCCTCCTTCCTTCTCCCCCTCCTCCCTCCTTCTCACCCTCCTCTCCCTCCTTCTGCCCCTCCTCTCTCCTTCTGCCCCTCCTCTCTCCTTCTCCCCCTCATCCCTCCTTCTCCCCCTCCTCTCTCCTTCTCCCCCTCCTCTCCCTCCTTCTCCCCCTCCTCTCCCTCCTTCTCCCCATCCTCTCTACTTCTCCCCCTCATCCCTCCTTCTCTCCTTCCTCCCTCCTTCTGCCCCTCTATCCCCCATCCCCCCATCCCCCTCCCCTCAATTAGCTATTCCCGATCACTTATGTAGATCAATGCCATGTGCAGGCTGCCAAGGGAGGGAGGGAGGGGGGGGATGGGGGGGGTCGGTTGCAAACGGAAGAACGTTGCAATTATCGGACATAACTCGCCGTTCTCCAGCACTTTGTTCTTCTACCGCAGAACCTCCGTGGGGCATCTGTGTTGGTGTTCTCCTGCTCCTCCCCTTTCTCTCCCCTCCCTCTCCCCCTCCTCCCCTCCTTTTTTCCCCTCTCACTTCTTTTGCCCTTTGCCCACTCCCCTCTCTTTCCCTCCCTTACTTATTTCCCTTCTCCCCCTCTTCCCGTTAGATACCTTCCCCTCTTTCCTCTCCTCTCCCTTCCCCTCATTCATCCCCGTCTCCTCTGTACCCCTCCTTCTCCCCTCCCTCATCCACCCTCCTTCACCTTCTCCCCTCTCATTCCCCTCCTCTATCTTCATCCCCTCTTTCTCCTCTTTTGTCCTCTGCCCACTCCCCTCCTTCACCTACTTCCTCTACTCTCTCCGCCTCCTTCTCCCTTTCCCTCCTCCTCCTCCTCCTCCTTCTTCTTCTTCTTCTTCTTCTTCATCTTCATCTTCTCCTTCTCCTCCTCCTCCTCCTCCTACTTCTCCTCCTCCTCCTCCTCTTTTTTTTTTTTTCTTCTTCTTCTTCTTCTTCTTCTTCATCTTCATCTTCTCCTTCTATCCTCATCTCTCCTCATCATCCTCTTCATTACCTCATCATTTACTCCTCCTCCTTACTCCTCCTTTCTTCTTTTTCTCCTTCTTCTCCTTCTCCTCCTCCTCCTCCTCCTCCTCCTCCTCCTCCTCCTCCTCCTCCTCCTCCTCCTCCTCCTCCTCCTCCTCCTCTTTTTTTTTTTCTTCTTCTTCTTCTTCTTCTTCTTCTTCTTCTTCTTCTTCTTCCTCTTTCTTCTCCTCATCCCCCCCTCCCAGCCACCCAGCCTAAGGCATCTCCATAATACCTAATATTTGCTCCCTGTTGTCTCTGATTTTCGTTACTCTCCCGTAAAAGGTTTGTGATATACTGGTGGTGAATGTTGTTGTTGTTGTTGTTGTTGTTGTTGTTGTTGTGGTGTGGTAGCCACTCCGGGTGGTGGTTGTGTTTCTGTGTGTTTGTTAAGAGTAGAGAGACTGGGAGGGATAGGAGCGGAGAGGGGGAGAGATAGGAGATGAAGAGGCGAGAGAAGGGCAAAGGGGGGGAGAGTGGGTGGGAAAGAGAATGAGAGATGTGGAGAGAGAGTTAGAGAGAGAGGAGAGTGGATTCGAGGGGTGAGAGAGAGAGAACGAGAACGAGAACGAGAACGAGAACGAGAACGAGAAAGAGAAAGAGAAAGAGAAAGAGAGAGAGAAAGAGAAAGAAAGAGAGGGAGAGAGAATAAGATGGAGAACAATGGAGAGAAAAAAGAGAGAGAAAAAAACGAAAAATTTAAAGAAAAAAGAATATGAACAGAAAAAAACGAGAAAGATAAAGAGAAGAGATGAGAAAAAAAAAACAGAGAGAAAGAGATAAGATAAGAGAGAGAGAGAGAGAGCACCTCCTTAGCTCCCTGGTTCACCATAAACGATTTTCAATTAAGCTTTCAGATAAACCTTACCTTCGCCTCTTTATTGGACGTAAAACTAAATCAAATTTCCAACTGGAGGAAGTTTTGTGGCATCGGATTCTTTGGCTTTGGTTGGGGGAGGAGGGGCGAGGGGGGGGGGGTGGGGGGTGTGGGGGTAGGTGGGGGGAGATGGGGAGAGTGGGGGGTGGGAGGGGGAGAAGGGGATGGTGTGCTATGTGTGTTTTGATGTGCTGTGGATGTGGTATGGTGCCTGTGATGTTGTTATGGTGCTGTGAGGTGTTGTGTGTGGTGTGCTTGATGTTCGTGGTGCTGTGATGTGGGTTATGGTGTTGTGTTGTGTGTGGTATGCGTGATGTTTTTTTTCATAAATATATTTTTTTCATAACGAAAACAAAAACAAAAAAACAAAAGAAAAACAAAGAAATTTAAAAAAAGAGGAGAGGATATCACCCCCCATCCCCACACTCCCACCCCCACCTGACCCCCCCCTCCCCCCGCACCCACCCTATTACCACCAGCGGCACCATCATCACCATCAACCGAAGTCGAGATCACCATCAGGATAATGATGAGGGAATTGGTTGCGTTCATCCCGATAGGTGGCGCTTCAGATCAGGAAAAAACAATCTATTTTACTTTACGACCGTTTTAAACTCTCTCTGGCTCTCTCGTTCTCTCGTTCACTCGTTCTCTCGTTCTATCTCGGGCGCTTTCTTACTCTCTCTCTATCTAGATTTATCTATATTTTTATTTCTATTTCTTTCTCTCTCTCTCTCTCTCGTCTTTTTTTTCTCTCTCTCTCTCGATTTCTCTTTCTCTATCTTGCTCTCTCTCTCTCTCTCTCTATCTCTATTTCTGTCTCTCTCTCTCTCTCTCTCTCTCTCTCTTTCTCTTTCTCTCTCTCTCTCTCTCTCTCTCTCTCTCTCTCTCTCTCGCTCTTATCTATAATCATTTGTTGATCTTTTCTCTTGTCTATGTTGATTTGAAAGAGAGAGAGAGAGAGAGGGGGAGAGAGAAAGAGAGAGAGAGAGAGAGAGAGAGAGAGAGAGAGAGAGAGAGAGAGAGAGAGAGAGAGAGAGAGAGAGAGAGAGAGAGAGAGAGAGAGAGATACAGAGAGAGAGAGAGAGAAATAGAAAGAGAGAAAGAGAAAGAGAGAGAGAAAGAGGCAGAGAGAAAAAGAGAAATAGAAAGAGAGAGAGGAAGAGAAATAGAAAGAGAGAGAGTACTTAATAGAAGTAGAGGTTATTAGAGAGAAATAGAAATAGATTAAAAAAAAAAAAAAAATAGAAATCAGATAGCGCTATATCTATCGAAGTACCACAGGTATACAGATACAAATAGATAAGCAGCAAGCTAAATAGACAAGGCGATAGATCCATCTTCAGATAGACCAGAGAGCGAACAGATAATGCATTCAAATTGCAACACTCAAGACGAGACACTGAAACACCAAGAATTCAAACTTGCAACACGTAAGAGGTATTTAGGTATTATTGCTTTGGCTGGGGTCTTTTTGAATTCGTTGACTGCTTATTGCTTTTGTTTTCTCTCCCCCCCCCCCTTTTCCACTCTTCCCCCTCCTTCTCTCCCTTCTTTCCTCTTCCCTCCCTTCGACTCTTCTTCGCCCCTCCTACACTCCTTGTATGTCATTTGTCTACCCTACCTCCCCAACTACCCCTACCCCTACCCTTGCATTTCCTTTTCTTGATTTTTTTCTCTTTTTTGGCTCCTCTCTTCTCCTCTCCCCTTCCCTCTTCTTTCTACTTTTTCTCCCTTCCCCTTAATTCCCTCCACCGTTCCCCCTTTCCCTTTCCCTTTCCCCGATTCCCCCAACTTCCCCCTCCATTTCTCCTTCCCCAACACCCCTTCCTTTCCCCTTCCCATCCCCATTCCCCATCGCCTCCCTCTAACCCCTTCCCCCACCCCTCCCTCTAACCCCCTCCCTCTAACCACACCCCCATCCCCATCCCCCTCCCCTCCCCCACCCCCCTTTTTTTTAACTATCAATGCCTACTCATCAAAGAAACGATTTCCAAAGACCATTAACCGTCAACACAGACACTTAACTGCCATTCACCATTCCTACTTATTGCTTTATGTGTCTTCGGTGGTCGCAGAGGTGTTGTTGGAGGCAGAAGGTGTACTGGAGGGGGGGTGTGTGGGGGTGGGGGGTGGGTGGGGAGTGAGGAGTGGGCTGGGTGGTGGTTGGGGTTTTGGTGGTGGTGGGGGTGTGGTGGTGTGGGGGTTGGGGGTTGGGGGGGAGTATATTCGTTTTCTTTTTTTCTTTTTCTGTGTTTGTTTTTTGTTTGGTTGGTTGGTTTTGTATGTTTTTTTTTCTGTTCTGTCTGGTCTTCTTATTTATATATATATATAGAGAGAGAGAGATACATAAATGTTTAGATAGATAAATAGAGAGATGTACATACACACACACACACACACGCACACGCATGTATATATATATCTATATATATTCATATATATATATATACAGATATAAGCATACACCAGCTCTCTCCTCTTATCACCCCCTCTCCCTACCACCTACCCTCCCTCCCACCCCCCTCCCCCCAGCACTCCAAGGCATCTCCAAAAGCTATAAAACGGAATATTGATGCATATGCACTCAAAATTAGCAATCTTTTAAAAGCACTTATATTTCTTTCTTTCTTTTTTTCTGTCTCTCTCTCCTTCTTTCTCTCTCTCTCTCTCTCTCTTTCTCTTTGTCTCTCTCTCTCTCTCTCTCTCTCTCTCTCTCTCTCTCTCTCTCTCTCTCTCTCCTCTCTCTCTCTCTCTCTCTCTCTCTTCCTCTCTCCCCTCTCTCTCTCTCTCTCTCTCTCTCTCTCTCTCTCTCTCTCTTTCTTCTCTCTCTCTCTCTTTCCTCTTTCTTTCTCTCTTTCTCTCTTTTCTCTCTGTCTCTCTCTCTTCTCTTCTCTTCTCTCTCTCTCTCTTCTCTCTTTCCTTCTCTCTCTCTCTCTCTCTCTCTCTCTCTCTCTCTCTCTCTCTCTCTCTCTCTCTCTCTCTCTCTCTCTCTCTCTCTCTCTCTCTCTCTCTCTCTCTCTCTCTCTCTCTCTCTCTCCCTCTCTCAGATGTCAGATTGTTTACAGGAAAATTTCGCCTTAAAGAGCCTGTTAACGATCTGCTTCGCCAATGACTATGAATGTTTTGCGAAGATTGGGTACACAGAGCCACCCACGAGCCACGCCCACCCGCCCACACGCCCACACGCACGTTAAGTCTCTTCCGAGAAGTGGTGGGACTTGGTTTCATGCAAATATACAAATACGTAAACACGCACGTACGCACGCACATACACACACACATACACACACACATACACACACACACACATACACACACACATACACACACACACACACACTCACACGCATAAATGCAGATGAGCTTGCATGCAGACACCAACATAAACACACATGGACTTATCTACATACTGTAAATGTGAACATGAGCATACATACACGCAAGCACACGCAAGCACACACAAGCACGCATGAATACACACATATCGATGTGAATGATGTGTAGATACATACATAGGCACTAGTAATGATTGATATATGCTTCATATTTTGAGAAAGACTGGTTGCAGAATTTTCTCTCTTTTCCTTTCTCTTTCTCTCTCTTTCTCTCTTGCTCTTTTTCTTTCTCTCTTTTTCTGTCCCTCGCTCCCCCCCTTCCTCCCCCCCCCTCTCTCTCTCTCTCTCTCTCTCCCGCTCTCTTCCTCTTCTCTCTCTCCCTCTCTACTTTTCTACCTCTCTCTCTCTCTCTTCCTTCCTTTTTTCCTCCCTCCCTACCTCCCTCCTTGTTTTTTTTTTCCTCCCTCTCACCCTCTCACTGTCTCTCTCCCTCTGTACTTCTCACCCTCCTTCCTTCCTTCTCTCTCTCTTTCCCTCCCTCTCTCCTTTTCCCCTCTCCCTCCCTACCTCCTTCTCCCTCCTTTCCACCCTCCCTTCCTCCTTACCCCCATCTCTACCTCTCTCACCCTCTCATTTTCCCCCTCATCCTCATCTAACACCCACCCTCCCACCACCACCACCAGCACCACCACCCCCATTCCCACCCTCCCCCCTCTGCCTCCTTCACACCTACATGAATATGTATCCTCATTTTCCCCCCCACCCCCACCCCATCCCCACCACCCCCACCTCCACCCCCACCACCATCCCCCTCCCAACCCCACCCCTACCCACCTACCCCACCCTCCCTCATCTGCCCCCTTCACACCCACATGAATATATATCCTCATTCCCCACCACCCCTCCCCCCTCCCCCTCCCCCACCCCCACCCCCGAAACCGAATAGCAATGATAATCCTGACAAAGCCATGGTCCACAGAAAGAAATTATAATCCTTATGCATCTCATAAATAGAAGACAGATATATGATATCCAAGACTGGACACTGGTAATAAGTTAATGGGTGATGAGGCAAAGTGAAAGAAAAAAGAAAAAAAAATGGAAATAAGCTAATGGGTGATGAGGTAAACTGAAAGAAGAAAAGAAAAAAATTGGTAATAAGTTAATGGGTGATGAGGCAAAGTGAAAGAAAAAAAGAAAAAAAATGGTAATAAGTTAATGGGTGATGAGGCAAGGTGAAAGAAAAAAAAATGGAAATAAGTTAATGGGTGATGAGGCAAAGTGAAAGAAGAAAAGAAAAAAAATGGAAATAAGTTAATGGGTGATGAGGCAAAGTGAAAGAAAAAAGAAAAAAATGGAAATAAATTAATGGGTGATGAGGCAAAGTGAAGGAAAAAAAATGGAAATAAGTTAATGGGTGATGAGGCAAAGTGAAGGAAAAAAAATGGAAATAAGTTAATGGGTGATGAGGCAAAGTGAAAAAAAAAAAATTGTAAGTGTATGTACGATTAGTTATGTAGAGGAATTGTTAATTGATAGAAGAATAGAAGAACGGTAATGAAGATTAGTATTATAAGGATATTTGATAAAAAAAAGGTAGATTAAAAAAGATATATATATATATACAAAATATGAAAAAAAGGAGTAAATGAAATGCAAGATGTTGATGACACGGTGTTGCCGAGATCTCCTGAGATCTGCCTTGACATCGTGCGTTGCAGAAGACGGTGCAATGCAAGCGAA
>NW_028234440.1:820379-822879 GCF_977035675.1 Penaeus japonicus
AGAGAGAGAGAGAGAGAGAGAGAGAGAGAGAGAGAGAGAGAGAGAGAGAGAGAGAGAGAGAGAGAGGAGATGACAGAGAGAGGACTCAGGAGGAGAAGAGAGGGAGGGGAGGAGAGAGAGAGAAGATGGACGGTGAGAAGAGAGACGAGAGAGAGGAGAGAGAGAGAGAGAGAGAAAATGAGACGAGGAGACGGGACAGACGATAAATATAAAATAAATAATACAGAGAGACAGACTCGAGACCGAGATGAAAAAAAATATTATATAATCACATATATATTATATATACCAACACACACACCACACACACACACACCACACACACACACACCCGATATATATATATATACCATATACAATACATACACACAACACACCACACACACACACACACACACACACACACCCCAGAATATATATATACATATATACATATAAACATATACACAAACACACACAATAACTAAAACCACGGTCCAAAGAAAGTCTAAGAAAAAAAAAAAAAAAAAAAAAAAAAAACACGAGGCGATCGACACACAACCCGAACAAGAAAATCACACAGTAACAACACCCTCTCGACACGCAGCTTATCAATCACAGCCGAATCGCGATCAAAAAAGATCATCCAAATAAAGATAAGAGATAAGAGATACCACGAGATACCAATCATTCATGCAATCATCACGTCGAACATTGACTGTGCAATTGTACAAGCAAAAGCACAGTCATGTGTCGATGCATACTTAAACTGACTTTTTTACTTTTTTTTTTTTTTTTTTTTTTTTTTTTCTCTTTTCATTTTTCTTCTTTAAGAAAAAGGTTTTTGCTTTTGAAGAAAATAAATGACGACAAATGCACTGTTGGCAGAAGGGATAAGGAGAGGAGGAAAGGGAGGAGGAGAGAGGGGTGGGGGGAGGGGGGTCAGGAGAGGAAGGGGGGAAGGGGAGGTTGAGGGGGAGGAAGAGGAGGCGGAGGAGGAGGGAGGAGAGGAGGAGGGTAGGCGTGGGGCGCGGAGGAAGATGATGACGAGCAGGAGAAGGGTAGGGTGGGAGAGGAGAGGAGAGACTGAAAATGAAAAGAGGGGGGGAGGGAGAGGAGGAGGAGGAATGGAAAGATTGGGAGGAGAAGGAGGAGGCAAAGGAGGGGGAAGAGGATGAAAGAGGGACGAGGAGGAGGAAGGAGTAGGAATGGAAAAAAACTGGGAGGAAGAAAAGGAGGCGGAGGAGGGGAAGGAGGAATAGAAAGAGGGGGGGACGGCGAGGAGGATTAGGAATGGAGAGAGGAGGAAGAGGAGAAGGAGGAGGGAGGAGGAGGAGGAGGAGGAGGAGGAGGAGGATGAAAGAGGGACGAGGGGGAGGAAGGAAGGAGAGAGGAAGAGGAGGAGGAGGAGGAGGAGGAAGGAAGGAGAGAGGAAGAGGAGGAGGAGGAAGGAAGGAATGAGTGAGAAGATGGAGGAGGAGGAGAAGGAGGAATGTAAAGAAGGCAAAAACAGACAGGCAAACAGACTAACAAAACTATAACAAGACAGACAGACAAACAAACAGAAAAATACCAAGTTAAACAATCAAACAGAAGAGAGAGAGAAAGAGAGAGAGAGAGAGAGAGAGAGAGAGAGAGAGAGAGAGAGAGAGAGAGAGAGAGAGAGAGAGAGAGAGAGAGAAGAAAGAGAGAGAGAGAGCAAGAGATAGAGATAGAGATAGAGATAGATTAATAGATAGATAGATAGATAGATAGATAGATAGATAGATAGAGAGAGAGAGAGAAAACAAACAAAAAAACGAAGAGAGTTTTTTGAGACAGAGGGTAGCGGCGGTCAGGCAGAGGCAGGGTAGGGGGGGCGGGAGGGAGGGAGCAGAGGGGGAGAGGAGGAGGGGGGGTGAAGGAGGGTAGGGGTAGGGGAGGGGAGGGAAGTAGGAGAATGGGGGTAGGGGAGATTATGTGAGTCTAATCATGCGTCACACTTGAAACCAGCATATTAAACATCCGTAAATTATTACCTTAATGAAAACGAGTTTTTTTCCCGCCTTTTCTCTCTCTCTCTCTCTTTTTTTTTTTCTTGGGATTGGAGGGGGGGGGGAGAGGGGCGGATGGGGGGGATGGGTGTGTGTGTGTGTGGGGGGGGGTCGACTTGCGTTTATACAAGTAATTGATTATTGTTGCTTTTATAGCGAGGAGAACCTAGTGTTTAGCTGCGTTTATTAGACAACAGAATAAAAGGGGGGTATAAATCAGGCTCCCCCCCCCCCCCCCCCCCCCCCCCCGCCCCCACCCCCCCTATCCACCTGCTTCCACCCTTGCTCTGCCCACCCCTAAAACCCCCTCCTTGTATCCCTACCCACCTTCCTCCGCTGTACCGTATACCTTACCTATAAAATTAACCTACACCCCTACCCACCTCTCTGTACCCTTACCCACCTCCCTGTACCCCTACCCACCTCCCTGTACCCCTACCCACCTCCCTGTACCCTTACCCCCCTTCTTCCTCTCTCCTGCCTCCCCC
>NW_028234440.1:827879-832879 GCF_977035675.1 Penaeus japonicus
CTTGCTCTTAACTCCACCCCTGGCTATCGCTTGCTCTTAACTCCGCCCCTGGCTATCGCTCGCTTTTAACTCCACCCTCGCTATTGCTTGCTCTTAACTCCGCCCCTGGCTATCGCTCGCTTTTAACTCCACCCTCGCTATTGCTTGCTCTTAACTCCGCCCCTGGCTATCGCTCGCTTTTAACTCCACCCTCGCTATCGCTTGCTCTTAACTCCGCCCCTGGCTATCGCTCGCTTTTAACTCCACCCTCGCTATTGCTTGCTCTTAACTCCACCCTCGCCATCGCTCGCTCTTAACTCCACCCTCGCTATCGCTTGCTCTTAACTCCGCCCTCGCTATCACTTGCTCTTAACTCCACCCTCGCTATCGATCGCTCTTAACTCCACCCTCGCTATCGCTTGCTCTTAACTCCGCCCTCGCTATCGCTTGCTCTTAACTCCGCCCTCGCTATCACTTGCTCTTAACTCCACCCCTGGCTATCGCTCGCTCTTAACTCCACCCTCGCTATCGCTTGCTCTTAACTCCGCCCCTGGCTATCGCTCGCTCTTAACTCCACCCTCGCTATCGCTTGCTCTTAACTCCGCCCCTGGCTATCGCTCGCTTTTAACTCCACCCTCGCTATTGCTTGCTCTTAACTCCGCCCCTGGCTATCGCTCGCTTTTAACTCCGCCCCTGGCTATCGCTCGTTCATAACCCCACCCCCCCCACCTGCCGTCGCTCGCTCTTAACCCTGCCCCTCACTAGCGCTCGCTCTTAACCCCACCCCATGCCCCGCCATCGCTCGCTCTTAACCCCGCCCCTCGCTATCGCTCGCTCTTAACCCCACCCTCGCTATCGCTCGCTCTTAACTCCACCCTCGCTATCGCTCGCTCTTAACTCCACCCTCGCTATCGCTCGCTCTTAACTCCGCCCCTGGCTATCGCTCGCTCTTAACTCCGCCCCTGGCTATCGCTCGCTCTTAACTCCGCCCCTGGCTATCGCTCGCTCTTAACTCCGCCCCTGGCTATCGCTCGCTCTTAACTCCACCCTCGCTATCGCTCGCTCTTAACTCCACCCTCGCTATCGCTCGCTCTTAACTCCGCCCCTGGCTATCGCTCGCTCTTAACTCCGCCCCTGGCTATCGCTCGCTCTTAACCCCACCCTCTCTATCGCTCGCTCTTAACTCCGCCCCTCGCTATCGCTCGCTCTTAACCCCGCCCCTGGCTATCGCTCGCTCCTAACTCCGCCCCTCGCTATCGCTCGCTCTTAACCCCGCGCCTCGCTATCGCTCGCTCTTAACCCCGCGCCTCGCTATCGCTCGCTCTTATCCCCGCCCCTCGCTATCGCTCGCTCTTAACTCCACTCCTGGCTATCGCTCGCTCCTAACCCCACCCCCCCGCCATCGCTCGCTCTTAACCCCCCCCCCCCCCGCCATCGCTCGTTCTCACCCCCCCCCCCCCGCCACCGCTCGCTCTTTACCCCCCCCCCCCCGCCATCGCTCGCTCTTAACCCCCCCCCCCCGGCATCGCTCGCTCTTAACTCCACCCCTGGCTATCGCTCGCTCTCGAACACAACTTGGGGAGAAATTTGCGAGCGACGCGTAGTTATGACTCGAGACATTATATTTACGAGTTTCGTTGCAAGAATTCAATCAGGGAAGTTGCAAGAGGAGATCGATCTAATGGAGAGTCAAAAGCTCTTGCAGATTGGGTCGTTTTCATTAGGAAATGGGAGAGGGAGAGGGAGAGGGAGGGGGAGTGGGAGGGGGAATGGGAGTGGGGGTGGGAGGGAGAGGGAGAGGGAGGGGGAGGGGTAGAGGGAGGGGGAATGGGAATGGGGGTGGGAGGGAGAGGGAGAGGAAGGGGAGTGGGAGAGAGAGAGGGAGAGGGAGGGGAAGAGAAAGGGAAATTGAGGAGGAAGGAGAGAAATGGAGAAAGAGAAGAAGAGATAGATTGAGAGAGAGAGAGAAAGAGACAAAGGAAGAGAGAAAAGGGACGACGAAAAAAAATACATATATAAAAAAAATAAAAAAAAGAGAAAGAAACTAAGACGTAAATAAATGAAAAAAAAAATTAAAATGAAAAAAAAGAAAGAAAGAAAATCAGAAAAGTAAGAACACACTCATCAAACTATAAAAAAAAGAAAGAAAAAAAAAAATCCTAAAGGCTTTTATGCAAAGCGCTCGTTAATGAGGTAAACAAGGCCGCAGATAAGGTGCCTAAAAGCAAGCCTATCTTGAAGGAAAAGTGTTTGGCTTCAGGGAGATCCAAGTAGGAAAAAAAAGGAAAAAAAGGACAATAAACTCTAAGGGAAATTTTTAACTTTCAGTTATTCATTTTTGGAATATTCTAGGGCAGAGTATGGTATGTAAATAGTCTGCGTATATGTATGTGTGTGGTGTGTATATGTATGTTTGTATGTATATGTGGATGTGATGTATGTATGTATGCATGTGTGTGTGTGTGTGTGTGTGTGTGTGTGTGTGTGTGTGTGTGTGTGTGTGTGTGTGTGTGTGTGTGTGTGTGTGTGTGTGTTGTGTGTGTGTGTGTGTGTGTGTGTGTGTGAGTTTGTGTGTGTATGAATTTGTGTGTGTATGAGTTTGTGTGTGTGTGTGGGTTTGTGTGTGTGTGTGTGCGTTTGTGTGTGCATGTGCGTTCGCGCGTGTGTGTATGTGCATTTTTGTCTTAGTCTCTGTAGGGGCTGAGAGGACCCATCACCTTTCCCTAACTACAGACCCCAGAAATAAAGTAAGGTACAGCCCAACCCCACTCACCTCCCCAAAACTCAAATTCCACCCCATACCATAACATGAACCCAAAGCTACAGAACCCCACACCTGACCCTTCTCACCCCCTCCCCTCCCCCCTAGGGAGAGAAAGAGAAATGAGCGAGAATCGAATATTTCCGTAAAGCGAGATCTGAAAGGAATTTTTCTTGCATCTTGCACCGTGCCCCTCTCTACGCTGGTAGTTCAGTTCCCTTTTGTTTCTGCCATTTGGTACACACAGACACACACACACACACACACACACACACGCACACACACACACACACACACACTTTTTCTCTCTTTCTTTTCTCTTTTCCTTCCATTTCTTTTATTGCGACTTCAGGGAAAAAGTCTAGATAATTATGGCCAATCATGGCAGTAATCATGATGATAATTAAGATAAAAAAGCCATAATTTTTCATAATGATAATGATCATAACATCATAACAATAATAACAATGATAATAACAATGATGATAGTGATAATCACAATCATTATCATTATCATCATTATTATCACTGTCATCATCATAACTAACGATGATAATGACAATATAAATAATGATAATGATATTATCGAGAATGATAATTATGATGATTATGATAACAATAATTACAGTATTAATGGTTGTAATAGTTGTAATTGTTGTTTTAATAAAAATATTTCCAAAGTCAATGATAAGGATAATAAAGCAACAGCAGTAACATAACGGATTTTAACTAACAAAATAAAAAACAGACAGCAAAAAAAAAAAAAAAAAAAAAAAAAAAACGAATGCATATATTAGAGATCAAGTTAACAAGACGATTTCATGCTTATCAGGTGACGATAGTTCACACATTTGCCACCAGAGGGCGACGGACCGTGTGATGGGGGCCATGGCGCTTATGATAATGCAGACTTTGGTCCTGTTATGCATTATGTATACGGCGAGCGTCTTGCCACGGGTGTAGGGGGGAGGGTGAGGGAGGTAGGAGTTAGGGAGAGGGAAGGGGAGGTAGAGGGAGGTAGGAGGTAGGGGAGAGGGAGGTAGAGGGGAGGTAGGAGGTAGGGGGAGGGGAGGGGGAGAGAGAGAGTTACAGAGTTCATAATAATGCGTATACATATACAAACAGGCATATACGCAGACGTACGTGCAAGCATGCTTACACACACACACACACACAACGCACACACACACACACACACACACACACACACACACACACACACACACACACACACACACACACACACACACACACACACACACACACACACACACACACACACACACACACACACACACACACACACACACACACACACCACACACACACACACACACACACACACACACACACACACACACACACACACACACACACACACACACACACACACACCACACACACACTCACACACACACAGAAAGAATGTCCCTCTTAAGCGTAATCCATTATTGAAACCTCCTGCATCTCGAACTTACCAAAAACCATCCAATTATTGAACAGTGGTTGCAAAAAAAAGACGATTACGTTCGGACAGCCTTCTTGCACTCCCCCTGCAAGTACGCCCGCACGCCTGCACGCCCGTACGCCCACCAACCCAGACAAACCGCCCACCCGCCTGAAAGCCCGAAAACCCAAAAATCTAACACTCCCCCATCCCCCTTCCCCATCACCTTTCTCCCTCCCCCCACCCCTAGGCCCCCTTCTCCCTCCCCCACATCCCCCTTCTCCCTCCCTCATCCCTTATCCCCCTTTCTCCCTCCCCCCCATCCCCTTTCTCCCTCCCCCCATCCCCCTTCTCTCTCTCCCCATCTCCCTCCCCCCATCCCCATCCTCCTTCTCCCTCTCCCCATCCCCCCATCCACCATCCCCCTTCTCCCTCCCCTCCCCCCCCCTCTCCCTTCTCCCCTCCCCCTTCTTCCCCCCATCCACCCATTCCCCTTCTCCCCCTACATCCCCCATCCCACTTCTCCCTCCCTCCCCAAATCCCCCATCCCCCTCTTTCCTTCCCCCCACATCCCACATCCCCATTCTCCCTCCCCCACATCCCCCATCCCCCTTCTCCCTCCCCCCATCCCCCATCTCGCTCCCCCCAATTACTCACCCCCCTTCTCTCTCTCCCTCATCCCCCATCCCCCTTCTCCCCTATCCCCTTTCTCCCCCCCCCATTCCCATCATTCCCCCCTTCTCCCCCCACATCCCCCCCATCCCCCATCCACACATACTGCGGTGACGGTTAATAGTGATCTAAGTACAGTTT
>NW_028234440.1:844105-849105 GCF_977035675.1 Penaeus japonicus
GGGAAATTTTGCGAGGGTGGGGGAAAAAAGGGAAGGTACTAGGGGGTGAAATGAGGGAATGGAGGGGCGTAGGGGACGTCTAAGGGGGGGAAATAGGGGGAGGGAAGGAGAGAGGGAGGGAGGGAAGAGAAGGTCGATCATGGAAGAAAAAGAAAGAGGGAGAAAATGGAAGAGAAATGTAGTAGATGGGAAGGAATGGAAGAAGAGAATGATGTAGGGGAAAAAAGGGGGAATGGAGTGGGGGAAGGACGAAGACGAATAACGAAGAAAGAGAGGAAACGAAGAGGGAGAAGAAAATTGAAACAAAAGAAAAAAATCATGGAGTGAAGAATTAAAAATAAGTCGCAAGAACTAACGAAAGATGGGGATAGAGATAATAACGATAATGGCAAGGAACAAGATAAGCTTCAATTACCGTGTAAAGAAAAAAGAAAAAAAAGAAAAAAAAGAAAAACAGAAAAAAACGAGAATGATAAAGAAAGTTTGAGAAAAAGAAGGAAAATAAATAGATACATAATGCCTGCAACGAATAAGAAGATACATAGACGGGAATAAAACGGGAATAACGAGAAATAGAAAAATAGCGAGAATAGTTTTCACGAAGATAACGAGAAAGAAGAAAGATCGAAAAGGAAGACAAAGAAAAAGAGTGAAAAGAGAAGACGAAGGAGAAGAATAAGAGACAGATAAAGAGAAGAATACAAATACAAATAAAGCAAAAAAATGCAACAACAACACAATAAACAAAAACAGCAAAAATAATGTAAAAAAATAAATGAAAAAATAACGAAAAAAAGGCGGAAATAGATAATAAAAAGATAATAAGGGTAAGAAAATAACATAAAAATTGGTACAGGAATCCACTAGGCTAATCTTCCTGGGGGGGAGGGGGGGGAGTGTGTGTGTGTGTGGGGGGGGATAACGATGTGTTTGTTTGTGTTTGTTTGTGTTTGTTGGATATGAGTGGATATGTGTTATGGATAGAGATAATAGGTGATAGTATGTGTGTGTGTGTGTGTGTGTGTGTGTGTGTGTGTGTGTGTGTGTGTGTGTGTGTGTGTTTGTGTATAAGTGTGGATTGTGTGTGTATGTATACGTACGTGGATATGGGTATGTGTGTGTTGAGACAGATGGATAGATGGTTAGATAGATAATTTGATAGTTAGATAGATATTGAAAGATAGACTGATAGATAGATAGACGAATAAATAGATAGACAGATAAATAGATAGATAGAGACATATGAATAAAAACAAAGATATGGATAGATAGTAAGATATGTAGATAGATAGATAGATAGATAAATAGACAGATAAATTGACTGATATTTTATTGATTTAAATTTATAAATCAAAAGTACTCCCATAATGACATCGCAATAATAATTTTTAAAAATGTCGGTTAATTATTATTTTTTTAACGTACAACATACAGTAATAGACACAGGATGAATAGATAGATAGATAGAATGACCGATAGACAGACATACAAGATCAATATATGTATATATATATATATATATATATATATATATATATATATATATATATATATATATATAGCTATATATATATGGATAGATAGATAGATAGATAGATAGATAGATAGAGAGAGATAGAGAGAGAGAGAGAGAGATCCGTAGATAAATGGAAAAACTGATAGGTAGATATAGTCCCCCCCACCCTAGTGCCTTCATCCTCCCCCCTCCCCTTAACACTTTCCTACCATACCCCTCCCTCTCTCTAAACCCCCCTCCCTCTCTCTACTCCCCCCCCCCTCTTCCCCTCTTCCCCTCCCTGTCCTTTTTCTCCTCCCGTCCCCCATCCTTCCATACCCCTTCCTCTCCTCCACCTCCCTCCCTCTCTCTAAATCCCCCCTCCCCCCTCTTCCCCCTGGCACTCAATTATGCCAGTCTCGCGGACCTGTCAATCAGGCTGTCAACGCGTGTCAATCAGCCTCGGGTGTCAAGTCGAGCAAGGGGAGGTGGGAGGGAGGAGGGAGGGGGGAGGGAGGGAGGAGGGGGAGACGGTTCTCAGAGGCTGTGGTTCGCCAGATAAAGGGGGAGGGGGAGGCGGGGGAAGAGGAGGGGAAGGGAGGAGAAGTAGGAGTAGGGGTGGGGGTGGGGTGGGGGTGGGGTGGGGTCACCAGCATCTGTGGTGTGGTTTTGCGGCGAGGGAGGGAGATGAGGGGGGGTGGGGGTTAAGGAGAGAGAATGAGAGAGAGGGAAGGAGGGAGGGAGGGAGGGAGAGGGTGAGTGGATGGGTGGGTGGGCGGAAGGGTGAGCGGGTGGATGAGTGGGTAAAGCAGACAAATAGATAGACAGGAAGAGAGAGAGAGAGAGAGAGAGAGAGAGAGAGAGAGAGAGAGAGAGAGAGAGAGAGAGAGAGAGAGAGAGAGAGAGAGAGAGAGAGAGAGAGAGAGAGAGAGAGAGAGAGAGAGAGAGAGAGAGAGAGAGATAAAGGAGGTGGTGGAAAATGAACATTGTAAATAGAGCAAAGTGAAGAAGAAAGAAAATTTAAATGTTGAGACATAAAGGGGGCGAATTTTGGAAATTTCCCTGGTAATCAAATTCATTTTTCCCGTTTCGCAGAAGGAACACACACACACGCATGCACACACGCATACACACACACACACACATACAAAACACACACACAAACACACATGCACAAATATAAACAGACGTACACAGCTACAAGCAAACACACACACACACGCAAACACACAAACAAACACTCACACGCACACACACACAACACACAAACACAAACACGCATACACATATATAAACAAATGTACACAGCTAGAAACAAACATACACACAAACACACACAAAAAAAACACACACACAAACAAACACAAACAAACACACAAACAGACACGATCACACCAATAACAACAAGGCATCCCAAAGATTTTTTCCCCTTTACAAATCTATTCACCATTTTTTCCTACAAACATTCAACTAACTATAACTTCAAGGAATTTCCACTGTGGTAATTAGCCATAATTGATATAGAGTGTGTGTGTGAGTTACGTTTAAAGGCAAGTGGGTATAGCTTTATCATTATTTAAACTAGGAAACCTTGCACGAGGGAATTCCCAGCTTAGTAACTGATTACCTCTTATATAATTTATGTAATCGAGGTAGTGGTGGTTGTGTTATGCACGTGTCTGTTTGTATAATTTACGGATAGGTTGAATTATTTTTTTCCCCTGAGATTTGGGGCTTAGAAATCTGTTTGTTTGGATCTAGTAAGCGTTACTAATAGGGTAGCGAGATTCCGCTTACGTAAGCTAGCAGTTTTGTTTATACAACGTAGCAAATGCCGCTTAAATACTTGTATAAACTATGGATGAAGAGGTTATGTAATGTGGCTTATATTTCGTTGAAATGGTAGAATATAGATTTTTTTTCTTTAATATATTTGTAAAATGATATTCTCTCTCTCTCTCTCTCTCTCTCTCTCTCTCTCTCTCTCTCTCTCTCTCTCTCTCTCTCTCTCTCTCTTTCATAATCATTGTCAATACTATCATTACTACTATTAACATCATCACCATTATCATCATCATTATCATTATCATTATCTTCATCATTATCCTCCTCCTTCTCCTCCTCCTCCTCATCATCATCACCATCATCATCATCATCATCATCATCATCATCATTGTCATCGTCATCATTATCATAATCATTATCATTATCATCATCATACTCATCAAAATTGCTATTATAACTACAACTACTATCAGTTTTCCTACAATCATCTTAACAACTAATGGAATGGATAATAATGATAACGATAATAACAATGATAATGATGATAACGATAATAACAATAATAATAAGGATAATGTTGATAATGATGATAATAACAATATGAATAATAAGAATAATAACAATGATAATAATGATAATAATGATTATGAAAATAATAATAATAATGATAATAATTATAATGATAATAATGATAGTGATAATAATGATAATAAAAATAATGAAAATAATAATGAAAAAAATGATAACACCAAAAACAGAATATGAAAGAAACGAAAGAACAACAAGAAAGACAAAACATCCAAGAAGGAGTGACGTAGGCACTCGCCTTGGGGCTACCAAGGTCTTTAAGAATTGCTCCCTGTTATAAAATTCTTTCTCAAAGAATAGGTGAGTCAAGGCTATATTTCCCTGCGTTTAAAAAGGGGGTGTAGCCCTCATCTAACTTCTGTTTTTTTTTTTTTTTTTTTTTTTTTTTTTTTTATTCATATTTGGGTTTTGTTTTGCTCTGGTGGTTATTGGGGACAGTTGTTTCTTGTTGTTGTTTGTTGTTGTTTTTTGTTATTGCTTTTGTTTGTTTGTTTTTTGTTTGTTATTTTTGTTGTTGTTTGTTTGTTTGTTTTTCTTGTTACTGTTGTTTTTGTTTGTGTTGTTATTGTTTTGTTGCGTTGTTTTTATTATTGTTGTTGTTGATTTTATTGTTTTTTGTTTTTGTCTTTGTTACTGTTGTTATTGTTGTTATTGTATTTTTGAGTTGTTGCGGTGTTTTAGTTTATGATTTTTTTCTACTATTTTTTCCGTTTTCTTATCCCTCTTTTCATTACACCCTTTCTTCCTTTTCTTCCATGTCTATTTCTTCTTCTTTCATTTCTGAAAAAAAATCCATTTCTTTTCTTGTTTCTCTCCATCTCACTACCATCACTATCTCCATCATCATTGTAATTTCCTCGTCGCTCCTTTTTCTCAGTCTATTCCATCATTTTTCGTACTTTCGATGTCATTAAGAAATATAAGAGAAAATGAGAGAGAAAACAAAAACTAAAAAAATATAGGTAAAGGAAAACACCCACATTTCATTCGTTTTATGAGTGGGGGGAAATTTGAGGAAAAAATCCCCCCCCCCCACTGCTTCTAGATTCCCCTTCCCCCCTTCCCCCTCCCCCCGTCTTGATAATTCTTTTTCTTTTCTTCTTCCTCTTCCACTCCACCCCCTTTTCTTCCT
>NW_028234440.1:854105-861605 GCF_977035675.1 Penaeus japonicus
CAACAACAACAAAACGAGAGGAACGAAAGAGCAAAGAAAAACAAAAGAGCAATTAACGAACGCAAGAAAAAAAAAAAAAAAAAAAAAACGAAAACTCGTCAATAATGCCAGTCTTGCAGGTCGAAGCTGCAGGCTCGTGCATTGTTGATACAGAAATATTGTTGCAGATATTGAGGCATTCCTACCCCCTTGTCTGGCCAGGGTTGGGGGGGGGGTGGAGGTGGAGGTGGAAGTGGAGGTGGAAGTATAAGTGGAAGTATAGGTGGAGGAGGAGGTGGAAGTATAGGTGGAAAAGGAGGTGGAGATGGAAAAGGAGGTGGAGGTGGAAGGGGAGGTGGGTATGGAAGTGGAGGTATAGGTGGAGGAGGAGGTGGATGTGGAGGTGGAAGTGGTGGTGGAAAAGGAGGTGCAGGTAGAAGTGAAGGTGGGAAAGGAGGTGGAAGAGGAGGAAGTGAAGGTGGGAAAGGAGGTGGAAGAGGAGGAAGTGAAGGTGGAAAAGGAGATGGAGGTGGATAAGAAGGTGATAGGGGGTGAAAAGGGGAGTCGAAAGGAGCTGCAGTTATAGGGGAACCCGTGGGTGGGTGGGTGGGGGTGGGTCTAGGAGGCAAGAGGCCTAAGGGAGGGGGGGTGAGGGGTCTGTCACACTATAATAGGGCAATAGAGGGGGAGGGGGGTTCTAGATGCTGTGGTGGGGGGTGAGGGTGTAAGGTGGATGGAAAAAGGTTGGCTTTTCGGAAACTATTCCAAAAATACTATTATATCTAAAGACAGGAAAGGGTTTCGTTATATATTTTTTGCCACGAGTAGGTTCTATGTTTGCTATTTATATCAGTTATTATTTCTATATCTATTTCCATATCTGTATTTCCCCCTTTCCTACCTCCTCTCTCTCCCTCTCCGTCCTCCTCCCCTCTCTCTTCCTCCCCTTCTTATTTTTCCTATTTTCCTTCCCTCTCCCTCTCCTTTCTCCTCCTTCTCTCCTTCCCTCCCCCTCTCCTTCTCCTTCCTCTCCCTCTTCTTCTCCTCCCTCTTTCTCCTCTCCCTCTCCCTCGCCTTCTTCTTCCTCTCCCTCCTTTCCCTCTCTTTCTCCACCCACTTCCTCCCTCTCCATCCCTCCATCTCCCTCTCTCTCTCTTCCCTCTCCCTCTCCTTCTCCTCCCTTGTCCTCCCTCACCATCCCTCCATCTCTATCTCTCTTTCTTCCCTCTCCATCTCCTTCTCCTCCCTCGTCCTCCTTCCTCCATCCCTCCATCTCTCTCTCTCTTTCTTCCCTCTCCCTCTCCTTCTCCTCCCTCGTCCTCCCTCACCATCCCTCCATCTCTCTCTCTCTTTCTTCCCTCTCCATCTCCTTCTCCTCCCTCGTCCTCCTTCCTCCATCTCTCTCTCTCTCTCTTCCCTCTCCCTCTCCTTCTCCTCCCTCGTCCTCCCTCACCATCCCTCCATCTCCCTCTCTCTCTCTTCCCTCTCCCTCTCCTTCTCCTCCCTCGTCCTCCCTCTCCATCCCTCCATCTCCCTCCCTCTTCCTCCCTCTCCCTCTCTTTCTCCTCCCTCGTCCTCCCTCTCCATCCCTCCCTCTCCCCACCTGCTAAAATACCTACTGCCACAATCACGTACGTTCCCCACTCTACTTTTCTGTCCAATTATCTCCCTCCCGACCCAATCTACCCATACAAATCCTTATGAAAGAATAAAAAAAAGAGCAAAAAAACATACACATACACATATATATACGTGTATGTATGTTAGCAGGTCCGCTCATACATACATATTGACGACAAAGACAATAGAACTGCGTGGAATTACTGACATACAAGGTGGAGGGTAAGGTAGGTAGGTAGTAGGGTGGAGGGCATGGGGGTGAGGGGGATAAGGGAGATCGTGGGGGGGGGGGATATGGGAGAAGGATTGGGGAAGAGGAAAGGAGGGGATGAAGTAGGGGGATGACGTGTTTAGAGGGGATGGGGATGAGGGTATTGGGGAAATAAGAGAGAGGAAGGGAAAGGTAGCATAATAGCAGCAAGAAAAGAGAGAGAGAAGAAGGGAAGAATTCCATAAAAGAAGGAATATGGGGTAAATATTGGGGGGGTAGGGGGTAAAGAGGTAGAACATAAAGAGGTAGAACATAAGGCATGGATATCCCCCCAGCCCCCACCACCCCCCAGCCACCCCCTACCCACCCCACCCACCCCACCAGCTTCCAAAGCCGAGCTCATTAGGCAAGGCATCTGGACCCAGCCGGGTGCGGGGGAATGCAAGGCCCGCTGTGATAGCTGGCGACTGTGACATCTTGTTTGTTCTGGGTGGGGGGAGGGGGGGAAGGTTGAGGTTGGGGGAAGGAGGAGGAAGGGGTTGAGGTTGGGGTTGAGGTTGGGGTAGTGGTGGAGGTAGGGGGTTGGGGGTAGGAGGAAGGGTTGAGGTTGGGGTTGAGGTTGGGGTTGAGGTGGGGGTAGAGGTTGGGGTTGAGGTGGGGGTGGGGGAGGGGGGGAAGGAGGAGGAAGGGTTGAGGTTGGGGTTGAGGTGGAGGTGGGGGTAAGGGTGGGGGTAGGGGTGAGGGTTGAGTTTGGGGGAAGGGGTCGGGGTTGGGGGGAGGAGGAAGGGTTGAGGTTGGGGTTGGGGGTAGGGGTTGGGGTAGGGGGTTGGGGGTAGGAGGAAGGGTTGAGGTTGGGGTTGAGGTTGGGGGTAGGAGGAAGGGTTGAGGTTGGGGGTAGGGGTTGGGGTTGGGGGTAGGAGGAAGGGTTTGAAGTTGGGGTAGAAGTGGGGGTTGGGGGTTGGAGTAGGGGGTAGGAGGAAGGGTAGAGGTTGAGGTTGGGGTGGGGGTGGGGGTAGGGGTGGGGTGGGGGGAAGGGTTGAGGTAGGGGTGGGGGTTGGGGTAGGGGTTAGGAGTGGGGGTAGGGGTGGGGGTTTGAGTTTGGGTTGGTGGTAGGGTATGAGATGGGGAATGAAGGAAGAAAGTAGAGAGGGGGAAGTAAGGCGGATAAGGGGAAGGGAAGACGGGAGAGGAGTTAAGGAGTAAGGTAGAGAAAGTAAGAGGGGAAAGGGGTAGGGAGAAGAAGGTAGGGGTGGGCAGAATAGGGTAGGAGTTGGGGAAAAGAGGATAGGAACAGAGAGAAGAGAATATAGGTAGGGAAAAGAAAGATAGGGATGGGGAAAAGAGGATAGGGACAGGGAGAAGAGAATAGAAATAGGAAAAAGAAGATAGGGATGGGGAGAAGACGATAGGGACAGGGGGAAGAGAATAGAAATAGGAATAAGAAGAAAGGGATGGAGTAAAGAAAAAAGGGACAAGGAGAAGAGAAAAGAGATAGGGAAAAGAAGATAGAGACAAGGAGAAGAGAATAGAGATAGGAAAAAGAAAGATAGGGATGGAGAAAAGAAGATAGGGACAAGGAGAAGAGAACAGACATAGGGAAAAGAAGATAGAAATAGGGAAAAGAAGATAGGGACAGAGAAAAGAGAATAGATATAAGGAAAAAAAGATAGGGATGGGGAGAGGAGGATAGGGACAGAGAGAAGAAAGTAGAGATAGGGAACAGAAGATAGAAAAAGGGAAAAGAAGATAGGGACAAAGAGAAGAGAATAGAGATAGGGAAAATAAGATAGAAATAGTGAAAAGAAGAGAATAAAGACAGGGAAAAGAAGATAGAAATAAGGAAAAGAAAAAAGGGATGGGGAGAAGAGGATATAGAAATGAAAAAAAAAAAAACATAGATAGGGAAAAGAAAGCAAGAAGTGAGTGATAGGGCAGAAAAGGATAGAGAATAGAGAAAAGAAATGAGTAAAAGGGCAGAAAAGGATAAGAATAAGGATAAGAATGAAGCGAATCCAGCATCAGAGAAAGGGTTAAAAGGGAAAGAGGTTTAGTCACCCATACCTTAAACATGGCGGCCATTAAAAGAGGTATTAAAGAGAAACAAAAGACCCAAGGCCGCATTTTCCCTTCCAAATCTCCCCTCGAGATCGTGGAGAGATATTTAGAAAGCTTTTCGATATCTCGCTCGGTTGAAGAACCAATTGGATTCTAAAAAAGGAGTTTTCTTTTATGGAAGAAAATTGAAAAAAAGAAAAGAAAGATATTCAGGTGATGGTTTGGATTCAAGGGGTGAGTAGATAGATTGATAGATAGATAGATGGATAGATTGATAGATAGATGGATAGATAAATGGATAGATGGACGTATAGATATTCAGATAGCTATAGATAGATAGATAAAGAGAGAGAGAGAGAGAGAGAGAGAGAGAGAGAGAGAGAGAGAGAGAGAGAGAGAGAGAGAGAGAGAGAGAGAGAGAGAGAGAGAGAGAGAGAGAGAGAGAAAGAGAAAGATGGAGAGAGAGAGAGAGAGAGAGAGAGAGAGAGAGAGAGAGAGAGAGAGAGAGAGAGAGAGAGAGAGAGAGAGAGAGAGAGAGAGAGAGAGAGAGAGAGAGAGAGAGAGAGAGAGAGAGAGAGAGAGAGAGAGAGAGAGAGAGAGAGAGAGAGAGAAAGATGGAGAGAGAGAGAGAGAGAGAGAGAGAGAGAGAAAGATGGAGAGAGAGAGAGAGAGAGAGAGAGAGAGAGAGAGAGAAAGATGGAGAGATAGATAGATAGATAGAGAGACAGAGAGAGAGACAGATAGACAAAGAGAGAGAAAGAGAGAGAAAAATGGAGAGATAGATAGATAGATAGAGAGCAAGAGAGAGAAAGATCGGCTGATAAACAAAGTCACAGACAAACACAAAGAATCAAACGAGCACAGAAACAGGTGACTTAACAGAAACACAAAATCCATACTGAACTCACGAAATGTCACAATTGTATGCAAACAAATTATGATAATTTCATGTATCTTTATACATATCATCGCAATCTCCTTTTGCAAAAGTAAAATAACACGATTTTCTGACAATTAGACAAAACATGGCAATATCACTATGCATTTAGAATGATTAAGGATACCAAATGCAATACCACTTGCAATATGGAGATTATAGACAAAAAAACAAAACCCAAAAAGAAAAAAAAGTTGTGGGAATATCTACAAACAACAAGAAAGTTGTAGAAGAAAGAAAATACATTTGATGACTGTAAGATAACCTTTTCTCATTGCATAATCGTAAGAAACCTGTAACTTGCAACGCCTTGGTAAGAAAAGTTTTTCGTTGTTATATAAGCAACACACGAAGTATACAAAAGAAAACAAATATAGTGTATAAAAGAAAAGCTGTTATTTGCTTAAGAAACCTCAAGTGTCACGGGCGAGAGATAGTTTAGTTGGTACAAAGAGTTGAAAGTTACAGAAAAATGATTACACTGTATTTCAAAACACGTCACTTTTTTTTGACATGGAGGGAGGGAAGGGGAACGAAAATGGGAGAGAGCGAGAGGGAGGGAGGGAAGGAGGGAAGGAGGGAGGAAGGGAGAGGGAGGAAGGGAGAGGGAGGGAGAGAAGAAGGGAAGGAGGGAGGGAGAGAAGGAGGGAGGGAAAGAGCGAGAGGGAGGGAGGGAGAGAGAGAGAAAGAGAGAGAGAGAGAGAGAGAGAGAGAGAGAGAGAGAGAGAGAGAGAGAGAGAGAGAGAGAGAGAGAGAGAGAGAGAGAGAGAGAGAAAGAAAGAGAGATTAAAGACGATCGACTAAGGAAATACCCCCCCCCCCCAAAAAAAAAAGAGAAAAACTAAAAGCCAAAAAAAAAAAAAAAAAAAGAAAAAACACGAATCACAAAAAACACCAGAAAAGAAAGAAAAAAAGCAAGATAATATTCCAACCCCAAAATCAAAACACAGAGATAACACACAGTAACCACCCATCGCCTCTACACGCCCTGATGACTGTAAAGAGAGACGGAGGACAGGGGGGGGGGGGAAGTGTTAGGATACAGGTAGGGTGGGTGGGTGGGTGGGGGGAGGGGATGGGGAGTGGGGGGGGTACAGGAGTAGCAGGTGACGGTACTACAGCCGTGTACTCTCGCACCGCGTACTGTACCGTCGTGATTTTTCTTCTTCTTCTTCTTCTTCTTCTTCTTCTTCTTTTTACTATACTTTTGTTTCTGAATCTTAGTCCATTGATATTTTTCATCTATTCTTTGTTTATGTGTTATGTTCTAGTATGATTTTTGTTGTTGTTGTTGTTTTAGATTTATTTTTCTGTTATCTAGCTAGATTCCTTAGTATCATTTTTATGATGGTTCAATTACGTGTTTTGAAGATTATGGAAAATAAATTTGATATTGAGTGATTTGCGTGAATATTCCTTCGTAGTGATACCTCGACGAAACTTAATCTACAATCTCAGAGGAAGGAGGGAGGAGGAGGAGGGAGGAGGAGGAGGAGGAGGAGGAGGCGGCGGAAAGGGAGGAGGGTGGAGGAAGGTGGTGGAGGAAAAGTGGGAGTATCCTGTTCATACTCCTCCTCCTTCCCAAGCTCCTCCTCCCGCCACGCCTCCTTCCTCGGGCTCCTCCTCCTTGGAATTGACTCCTCCCACTTTTTTGGCTCCACCCCCTTTCCCCCCCACTCCTTACCCCCACTCTTACTACCTCTCCCCTCCCCTCCTTCCCTCTCTCCCTCCCTCCCTCCCTCCCTTCCCTCCATCTCGCCGGCACACCGAATTTGTTATACTATTTCGAAGTTGTTAATAATATGTATCTTTCCCCTTGTGATTACGTAATATATTAAATTCATGTCATTTCATGGTTACGTCACCATAAAAAGGGAATTAAATTATACATATCGGTCATCGAAAAAAAAAAATACATTTGATACAGTAATTTCAGTTCACTCTATACATTTCTTTATCTGTAATCATTATGAAAGGTGGAATTATGCAATAGTTATGTAATATATTTAATCGAATCTTTATGTGAATGATGAATGTTTATGTGCATGTTGTTACGTATGTTGTCTGCATGCTTATTCGAACTCATGTATACGTATGTGTATGTTTGAGTCTGAGAGCTTGTGGGTTAGTTTGTGTATTGTGTAGGTGTATATGTCTGTATATGTAAGTTGTGTGTGTGTATACGGGATTTTCGCCTGTCTGGATCCATGTACGTAATTCATGTACGTACTAGTCGGATACCGTGTGTATGAGTGTATGTGTATGTTAACGGATGTGTATTGTTTATAAGCATGTTGAATGAGTGTATATTATGTTTATGTGTGGACATGCCTTTTCATTCGTGTATATTCAAGAAAGGGTTTGTATGTGTATATTTGTGTTTGTGTATATATGTTTTTGTATGTGTGTGTGTGTGTTTGTGTGTGTGTGTGTGTTTGTGTGTGTGTGTGTCTGTATGTGTGTGTTTGTGTGTGTGTCTGTGTGTGCGTCTGTGTTTGTCTGTGTTTTTGCGTACACAAAATAGCATATGTTCTTACGTACAGTAGTAAAAGTAAAACACGTACCTATATACCTAGATAAGCACAAGCTATGGTAAATATATGTGTGTACGAGCAAGCATGCGTGTATATGTGTATTTTTTGTGCGTGAGAATGTGTGCGTTTGTATGCGCTCGTGAGTGAGAGCGTGTTTACATGCG
>NW_028234440.1:866605-869393 GCF_977035675.1 Penaeus japonicus
CCCCCCCCCAAGTACCCCCCTCACCTCCCAAGTCCTCCGTCCCCTTGATCTCCTTTCTCTTCTTCTTTTATTCTTCCTCTGTCTCGTTTTTTTTCTGCTTTCTGGTTTTCTCTTCTTTTTCACCTTCTCTTCCGTTTATTGCTCTTCTCTTAGTCCTCTTCTATGTTTGCTCTTACTCTTCCTTTCTTTAACTACTGCCTTTTCTCCATCTCATCTTCTTCTTTTTTCCCTTTCCTTCACTCCTCTCTCCTCATCCTTCTTCTTCTTTCTCGCCTCTCCCTCCTTCCTGCTCTTCCTTCTCTCCCTCTCAGTCCTCTCTTCTCTCCTCTCTCGCCCCTCCTTTTCCTCTCCCCCTTCCACTTCTCGTTCCCCTCTTCCTCTACCCCTCTTTCCTTCCTCTACCCTCCAATTCCCTGCTCTTCTTCCTGCACTTTCTTCTCTCATTCCTGACTCTTTTGTTTTTCCCTTCCCTCCCTTTTCCCTCCTCCTCCCCTACCACCTCCTCCTCCTTTTCCTCCCTTACCACCTCCTCTTCCTAACCCTCTTCCTCCTCCTTTTCCTCCCTTACCTCCTCCTCCCCTACCTCCTCATCTTCCCTACTCCTCCTCCCCCTTCCTTCTTCCTACCCCTCCTCCTCCTCTTCCCCTCCCCCATCCTCCTCCTCTCCTTCCCCTCCCCCCCACCCCTACTCATTCTTCTACTGTTACAAATTCCTCATTCTTTCGTGTCCTCTTTTGGGTCTTCTAATAGACGCCTGGACACGGTTGGTGGTCAGCCGTACATCTTCCTTTTGTCTTGTCTCTCTCTCTCTATTTCGTCTCTCTTTCTTTCTCCTTCTCGTCTCATCTCTCTCTCTCTCTCTCTCTTTTATTTTGTCTCTCTCTCTTTCTCCTTCTCGTCTCGTCTCTCTCTGTCTTTCTCCTTCTTGTTTCGTTTCGTCTCTATTTCTCCCTTTTATTTCGCCTCTCTCTCCTACTTTCTTTCCTCCTTTCTCTTTTTCTTCGTCGACTCTCTCCTCTTCCTTTCCCCTTTCTTTTTCAATCTTTTTTTTCTTTTTTTATTACTACTAACCTCTTTGTTTTCTTATCTCTTTCTCTCTCCCTTTCGTCGCGTTTTTCTTTTTTATATTTTATATATTTTTTATTTTTTATTACTCTACTAGAGTGGAAAAAATGATATACAGAACTAACAGATAAACGGAAAGAAATAGACAGCAAAAGACAGCCAGGCAGACATATAAACACATCGAAATAAAAGACATTTTCCGCAAGGAAGACAGTAAGACAACGAAAAACAGATAGACTTATAGACACATACTGAAAAAAGACACAAGACACAAGGCAAGACAAACAGACAAGAAAAAAAAAAAAAAACACAAGGAAAGACATATAAGAAATACATATAAACACACACAACGAAACACACCTAACAAAAACAACAACAACGACAGAAAGGTGGTGGGGTTGGTAGGGGTTTGGGGGGGGGTGGGTGTGCTAACAAAACCGCGTCTCGAGCACATCTATACTAGACAGAAAAGACACAAAACACAAGACAAAAAGCTAACCGAACGAGAGACAACACTTACTATGCAGAGAGACCACAACACAACACAGACCAACTTAAAGTCCTAAAGAAACACAAGGTATTCACACTAGCACAGGGCGAAGGAGCTTTCACACTAACACACACTTGAGACATGACCTTTCCTTAACCCTTTTCTCATTAGACAGACGTTAGAGACAGACAGACAGATAGATAGATAGATACGGGCACACATATATTGGGGGGGGGGGGGGGGGGGGAAGGGGGGGGGGGGGGGGGGGTGGGGGGGGGGGAGGGGGGGGGGGGGGAGTGAAATAATGAAAAAGGGAGAGAGAGAAGAGGGATTAGGAGAGAGAAGGAGAGAGGAGAGAGAGAGAGAGAGAGAGAGAGAGAGAGAGAGAGAGAGAGAGAGAGAGAGAGAGAGAGAGCGAGAGAGAGAGAGCGAGAGAGAGAAATGACACACGGCCAAAAACCGAGCGACAATCACTGACCCGAGAAAACACCTTGAGAAGAAGGGAGGGGGGGGGGGGGGAGGGGAGGGTATGAATGGGGGGAAGGGGGGGGTGTTAGCCACGCGGCAGCAATGGTTTCGTAAAGCAATTGAAGAAGTCACGACTTTGCTTCTTTTTGTCTGGATACTTCTTCTTTATCTTCTTCTTCTTCTTCTTCTCTCTTTCTATTTCTTTATTACCCTCTTATTTCTCTTGCCTATTTCTCTCTATTCCCCTTATTTCTCGATTATTTCCTTTCTTTTATCTCCTTCTCTTTCTCTCCGTTTGCGTGTCATGTCTTTTGTTATGTCTAATCTATGTGTCATGTTTCCATTTGAATATCTTACTCTTTCTCCTCCCCCCCCCCTCTCTCTCTCTTTCTCGTCTGCATCTCTCTCTCTTCCTCTCTCTCTCTCTCTCTCTCTCTCTCCCCTCTCCTCTCTCTCCTCTCTCCCCTTCTCTCTCTCTGTCTCTCCCCCCCCCCTTCCTCTCCCCTCTCCCCTTTTCTCTCTCTCTGTCTCTGGGCCCCCCCCCCTTTCTCTCTCTCTCTTCCCCCCCTCACTCTCTCCTCTTCTCTCTCCTCCCTCTCTCTTTCTTTCTTCTCCTCCCCCCTTTCCCCTCTCTTTTCTCCTTTCCTCTTCTCCTCTTTCTCCCTCTCTCCTTCTCTCTTTTCTTTCTCCCCCCCCCCCCCGTCTTCCCCCCCCTCTCTTTCTCCCTCTTCCTCTCATAACCTTTTTTTCCCCCTCTCCCCCCCT
>NW_028234440.1:869493-876500 GCF_977035675.1 Penaeus japonicus
TCTTCTCTCTCCTCCTCTCCTTCTCTTCTCTCTCTTTCTCCCTCTCTCTCTCTCTCCCTCTCTCAATCTCTCTCTCTTTCTCTCTCCCACTCTTCTCTTTCTCTTTCTCTCTCTCTCTCTCTCTCTCTCTCTCTCTCTCTCTCTCTCTCTCTCTCTCTCTCTCTCTCTCCCTCTCTCTCTCTCTCTCTCTCTCTCTCTCTCTCTCTCTCTCTCTCTCTCTCTCTCTCTCTATGTCTATCTATCTTCCTCCTCCTCTCCACCGATTGCCATCAAACTCTCCCTCCTTCTCTCCCTCCTCCCTCCCTGCTATTCTCTCCTTCCTGAACCCTCCTCCCTCCTCTCAAATACCCCCCCCCCCTTCCTATCAAATACAACAACCCCCCTCCTCTCCCCTCCCCTCCCTTCTATCAAATAAAAACGAACTTCACATTCCACGCATATCTCACGGTAACTGGCGCTCAACCTCATTGTACCTTGAGTTATTCATCTGCTTGAGTGAATTGGAAAAATAGGAGGCTCGTCAACGAGAATCATGAATGAAGTTTATGTCTCATTGATTCTTTTTTTCTGTGCTTTGTATATGTAATCTGATTTCCTCTGTCTCTTCTGTCTCTGTCTGCATCTCTCTCTCTCTGTCTCTCTCTCATCTCTCTCATCTCTGCGTATTCCGACTCTCGTCGGCTCGCTTCTCACCTCTCCCTCTCCTAGTGCTGCGACCTCCGTACTCTCTCCCTCCTCCCCTCCTCCCTCTCCCTTTCCCTCTCCCTCTCCCTCTCCATCTCCCTCCTCCCTCCCTCTCACTTAGTCCCACCTCCGCGCTATTCTCCCTCTCCCTCTCCCCACTCTCCCCCTCCCCCTCTCCCTGCTCCCGTCCCTCTTTGCCACTCCAGTCCCTCTCCCTCTCTCCCTCCCCCTCTCCCTCTTCCTCTCCATCTCTCACATCATTAATTAAGGAACAGACCAACCAACAGTATTGCAAAGGTCAAAGGGACAGTTGAGAGTCATGCTAAATTTCGCCTTTATTATCGTGATCAACTTGATACCATTGGACTTCCTCTATTATGCTCGGATTAATAAGGATATTATCTTCATTTCTTCTCTTTTGTTTCTTTTCTTTTCACGTCTTAATTTCATCGATATATATTTTTTTTATCTACTTCTAATTAGATTGAGTTGGATATTAATTCTTTCTAGCATTTATTGATGATAGCTCGATCAAGAGGATCCTATCAAGAGGATTCTATCAAGAGGATTCTATCAAGAGGATCCAGATGAAGAGGATTCTATCAAGAAGATTCTATCAAGAGGATCCTAGTAAGAGGATTCTAACAAGAGGATCCAGATGAAGAGGATTCTATCAAGAGGATCCTAGTAAGAGGATTCTAACAAGAGGATCCAGATGAAGAGGATTCTATCAAGAAGATTCAAATCAAGAGGATCCTAGCAAGAGGATCCAGATGAAGAGGATTCTATCAAGAGGATCCTATCAAGAGGATCCTATCAAGAGAATCCTATCAAGAGGATCCTATCAAGAGGATCCTATCAAGAGGATTCTATCAAGAGGATCCTGATCAAGAGGATCCTATTAAGAGGATGCCTGATTCAAGAGGATTCGCTAATTCAGAAGATCCAGATGAATGAATCAAGAAGGATTCTATTCAAGAGGATCCTGAATCAATCAGAGTGATTACCTATCAAGAGTGATCTAGTTAAGAGATCCAGATCCTCTATCAAGAGGATCCTATCAAGAGGATCCTATTAAGAGGATCCAGATGAAGAGGATTCTATCAAGAGGATCCTATCAAGAGGATCCTATTAAGAGGATCCAGATGAAGAGGATTCTATCAAGAGGATCCTATCAAGAGGATCCAGATAAAGAGGATTAGATTAAAAGGATACAGATCAAGAGGATTATATCAAGAGGATGTTGTATTAGTAATGATTATGATGATAATGATAATGGAAATGATTGATAATGATGATAATGATGATAATTATAGCAGAAATTGTATTAGTAATGACAACGATTCACCTAACCATATCTATTGAAGATTAAGAAATAGAAAAGAATTATGAAAAGTATGAGAAAGAGAGAGAGAAAAAAGACGATAACACCGTGTATTTAACGTCACTTAAGGAAAATCTCGAAGTGACAAACGTCTCCTTAAAAGCCAGGATTCTCGACCTTATTGTAAAAAAAGTGAACTTAAGTGAGGGTAGGAGTGAGAGGGGGGTGGCCGTGGGGTGGGGGGGGGGGGGGGGCGGGGGGGGGGGGGCGGGGGGCGGGGGCGGTGGGGGTGGGCACGGGCAGAGTCAACAGTAAAGTATTAGTACAGAGGAGTCGTAAGAGAGTTTGTAGGTTCCCCGCTGTAATAGTATTAGCCTCGGGGGGGGGGAGGGGGGGGGGCGGCGGCCGGGGGGGCAGTAAGGTTTTTTTAGGGGTGTAGGGAAAAAATTAATAGTAGGTGGTTAGGGATTATTTTTTTATGTAAATTATTAATTAAAGGGGATGGGATAAAGAAAGAAAAGAGAAAAGAAGAGAAGGGGGGATGGGAAGAAGAGAAAGAGGAGGGAAGATAGGAATTGATTTTTTTTTTCTATTCTCTCTTTTTCCATTAAGAAGAGATTTCTTTATTTTTTATTTTTCCTTTCTCTCTGCCTCCCCCCCCCCTCTTCTCTTGTTTATCTATCTCTTCTCGCCTTCTTCCTATCTTTTTTATCTCTTTTTCCTCCTCCTTCTTCTTCTTCCCCCTCTTGCCCATCCCTTTTTCCTCTTCTTTCTCTTCCACCTCTCCCTTACCCCCTCCCTCCTTCTCCCTCCATCTCTCACCCCTCCACCTCTTCTCCTCCCCCTATCCCCCCTCCTTCGTCCCACCACTAATCCTTACACCCCACCCCCCTCCCCCCTATCCTGTCCCCAAATATCTCCGCACGTAAGAAACCGTAGCTTAGCACGCACCGTTTTAGTGTATTCCCTATCCGCGCGAGGTCATTCCACCCCCCGCCGGATACCGCACCAGTAAATGACACTCACTACCCTCGGCGGTACCGTAAATTGGGAAATGAAGTGACTGGCTGAGGCTACAAATAACGCCGGGGTATTCAGCATAGCGGAAGGCTGCTCGCTGAGACCATTACGGGTCTGTGATGCGCCAATTACGACACCTTTCTCTACCTGCAGTGCCTCTTTTATTCCTCTCGTCTCCCTCGAGTCGCTTCCCTCTTTCTCTCGTTGTCTATCTCTCTCTATGCTATTTGTTTTCATTTTCTCTTTCACTGATCTGGCCGTTTATCTTCTATCTATTTCTCTCTCTCTACTCTCTCTATCTATCTATCTCTCTATCTCTCCTCTCTTTCTTTCTTCCTTCTCTCCTTCCTCCCTCTCCCCCTTTTTCCTCGCCTCTTATCTATTCCCCTCCTCCCCCCCTCCCAGCATACTCCCCTTTACCTACCTCCCTGCCTTCCCTGCTTTAATCCCCCCCTCGCCTCCATTTTATTCCCCCTCCCTTCCCGCTCCATTCGATCCCCCCGCCCCCCTTATTGCCCATCCTGGCACATTTCTCGCCTCCCTACCACATTCCTTCATCTCTCCTCCCTCCCTCCCTCCCTCCTCCCCCCTCCCTCCTCCCCCCTCCCTCCCTCCCTCCTTTAATCCCCCCTCCCTCCTTCATCCCCCCTTCCCCCATCCCTCCCTCCCTCATACCCCGTTCCTCCCTCCCTCCTTTCTTATCATATCAACGCCTCTTTATCTATCGACTCGAATGTCTATTTACGACCATCCAACCTGATCAAGTGGAACGCTTTTTATTTCTGATGTTTTATTTTTTACTTTTTTTATCATTCTATTTTTTTTTTTCTTAGGTCTTTTGTAATCGGATGTTGCATCGTTCTTGTTATTTGATTTTGTGTATTTGATTTCTCTCTGGTGTATATGTTGACTTTACTTTGCATTGTGACTTTACTTTTAAGATTTTAATTTCCATTGTGTTTTTTCCTAATCTGTACTCTGTGACTTTATTTTAGGACCTGACAGCAGGACATTTATTTAAGATGTTAATTTACGTTATGTTCTTTGATATAAAACAAAATGTCTACACTCTTTCCGTTTCTCGTCTTCATTTTGTCTTTATTCTTTATTTTTTATCTTTTCTTGTTTTGTTTTGTTTTCGATTTCTCTTTTTCTTCCTTCTCCTCTCTCTCTCTTTATTGATGGCTTTCTCTTTCTCTCTCTCTCTCTCTCTGTTTATTGCTAGTTTTTTTCTTCTCTCTCTCTCTTTATTGCTCGCTTTCCCTCTCTCTCTCTCTCTCTCTCTCTCTCTCTCTCTCTCTCTCTCTCTCTCTCTCTTTATTGCTCGACTTTTCTTTCTCTCTTCTCTCCTCTCGTTCTCAACTCTCTCTGTCTCTCTCTCTCTCTCTCTCTCTCTCTCTCTCTCTCTCTCTCTCTCTCTCTCTCTCTCTCTCTCTCTCTCTCTCTCTCCCTCTTTCTCTTTCTCTCTCTGTCTCTCTGTCTCTCTTTCTCTCTGACACACACACTCACGCTCCCAAACGCATTCACAAAATCTGAAAAAAAGAAAAATGAAGATAATTTTTCTTTTTGCTAACCTAGCTTTTAAAACCTGGAAATAACAAAAGTCAAGTAATAATGTCAAAGCCATCCATTCTGAAAGAGAAGGAAACATTAGTCTGACTTTAAGTATGAGAGGGGAGTTCTGGAAGAAGAGAGGGAGGAGTGAGAGAAGGAGGAGGAGAATGGCGAGAGAGAGAGCAGACAGAGAGAAGGAGTGTGGGAGAGATATGGGAGGAGGAGTGGAGGAGCTGCGAGGTGGAGAGAGAGAGGAGAGATGAGAGGGTGAAGAGAAAGAGAGTGAAAGCAGAGAGAGAGAGATGAGAGAGGATAGAGAGGAGGAGAGGGAAGCGAGAGAGAAACGTGAGAAGAGATGTGTGTGAGTTGATCGTGAGAGAGGGGGGGGAAGAGGGGAAGTAGAAGGAACTCGGGAGGGAGAGGAGGAGTGGAGGTTGAGAAGGAAGGGGAGAGACGGGGAGGGGAGGAGGAGAGCGGAGCCATAGAGAGACGGAGAGAGGAGAGAAAGAAAGAGAGAAAGAAAGAGAAAGAGAGAAAATTGAGGAGAAGAGAGAGAAGGAGAGAGAGAGAGAGCGAGAGAGCGAGAGAAGAGAGAGGAGAGAGAGAGAGATGAGGAGAGAGAGAGGAGAGATTTAGATGAGAGAGAGAGAAAAGAACGAGAAAGCGAGAAAGAGAGAGGAGAGAGAGGAAAGAAAGAGAAATAGAGAAAAGAGAGAGAGAGAGAGACGAGAGGAAAGAGAGATTGAAGAGAGGAGGATAGGAGAAGAGAGGAGCGAAAGAGGAGAGAGAGAGAGAGAGGGAGAGAGAGAGATATAAAGAGAGAGAGACAGAGAAAGAGAGCAGGGTAGGGTAGGACATATAGAGGAAGAGAGAACGAGAGATAAAGAGCAAGTGAGAGAGAGAGAGAGAGAGAGAGACAGACAGAGAGAGAGAGAGAGGAAGAGGAAGAAGGAAAGGGGGGAGGGAGGGATAGAGGAAGGACGAGTACCCTCTCACCTCCCCGCCCTCCCCCCCCCACCCCACCAGTCCCCAGATTCCCTATCCCTCTCCCCCTCCCATTCCCCCCCCCCCCCGACATTAATTACAATTAACTGCATTAAGAAATGGAATCTGTAATTGGCTCCGGTACTTGAGGGGATCGTAAGAGTCTTGTTTATCAGGCGAGAAATGACGTGATGAACCTTATCAACAGGAGAGGTGGAGGTTTATATCCCTATCAACGGCGGTGGGTCTAACCTCCTACCCTACCCCCTCCCCCCTCCTCTCCTCTTAACCCCTCTAGCTCCCCTTACTCCCTTATCAATCTTTCCCTTGCATTTTGCTCCCCTCTAGCCACTTTGCTACCCCCCCTACCTGATTTATTACCCCGGTTCTTAGCCCCCTTCCCCTTCCAGTCACCTTCGCTTCTACCCCTTGGCACCCCTATTCCACCCCCACACGCAGCTCTGCACTTCCCCTCCCCCCTTCTCCTACCTCTAACTCGTCTTACTCCTACCCCCCTCCCCTCCCCTCCTCTCCCCTCCCCTATCCCTCTACCCCATACCCCATGCCTGTCCAAAATGCCCATCTAACCATGAAAATGATCGCCTTTATCCCCCCTCCCCCACCCCAACCTCCCCCATCCCCATCTTCTACCCCCATCCTTCCCCCTCACCCATTTTGTTTTTCGATAAAAAGGTTCCTCGTTCGCATATGTTTCATTAATGAGGTGTTTAAGAATTCTGTGAGACTATATTGATGTCATGTGATGTCCTTTCTATTAGTGTGAGCTTTCGATTTTGTCCTTAGTGTTGCTTCGTTTGATCGGAGGGACTGAGAGAGAGAGGGAGAGAGCGAGAGAGAGGGAGGGAGGGAGTAGAGGAGAGAGGAGAGGGAGATAGAGCATGACTCGTGAGAGAGTGTGTGAGAGAGAGAGGGTGGAGAGAGAGAGAGAGTGTGGAGAGAGAGAGAGTTGACTGAGAGAGAGAGAGTAGAGAGAGAGAGGGATGAGGGGGGAGAGAGGATACAGTCAGAGACACACACTCACACAACATAGATGAGAGAGAGAGGAGGAGAGAGAGAGATACGAGAGAGAGAGAGAGAGAGAGAGAGAGAGAGAGAGAGAGAGAGAGAGAGAGAGAGAGAGAGAGAGAGAGAGAGAGAGAGAGAGAGAGAGAGAGAGATACAGTCAGAGACACACACATAGAGAGAGAGAGAGAGAGTAATAACATCCCTGTCACACCTACTACTAATGAGTATGAGAATGATGATAATGGTGATGATAATGCTAATAAGGATAAAAATACTGATGACTATAATGATGATCACAGTAATAATCACAATGTCATTATAAAAACTGAATGATAACAAAAATGCTATTAGGGATAATAATGATAATGATAATGATAGCAATAATATAATGATAATGATGATGATAACAATAAGG
>NW_028234440.1:876600-884100 GCF_977035675.1 Penaeus japonicus
GGTTACTATTATCATTATTATCATTATCATTTTTATTGTTATTATTATTATTATTATTATTATTTATATCATTATTATTATCATTATTATTATTCCTATTTTTATTGTTATTATCATAAATGTTATTATCATTATCATTATTATTATTATCTTTATTATTACTAATATTATTATTATCATTATTATTATTATTAGTGGTGTTGTATTTGTTTTAGTTTTTATTATTGCTGTTATTATCAATATCATTATCAGCATTAGCTATGTTGCCGACATTATTATCGTTACTATTATCATTATCATTAATATTGATATCATTAATAATATCATTATTATTTTTACTACTGTTAAAAGTAGTAGTAGTCGTAATAGTGGTGGTAATAGTAGTTGTAATATTAGTATTATCATATTATCATCATTGTTATTATTATTATTATCATTATTATTATCATTGTTGTTGTTACCATTGTCATTATCACTAAGATCACTATTATCATTATTGTTTATTGTCATATTATCGTTATTATCATCATTATCAATATTATTATTATTATTATTATTATTATCATCAGCATCATTATTATCCCTATCATTATTATCATTATTACTATTATTATTATTATTATCATCATAATCATTATCATAACTTTTATCATTATCATTATCTAGTCTTCTTCTCCCTTTCCTTCACACTCCCCTCCTCCACTTACCACCTCCCCTCCTTCCCCTCCCTCCCCTTCACCATCTCCTCCCCCTCCTCCCCTACCTTCCCTCACCTCCCCACACCTCCCCCCTTCCCCTCCCTCCACCCCTCCCCACCCCTACCCTCCCAGCGGTCATCCTTCAAGATGTTCCCAAGCCGTGTGGAAGGACCGTGAGATACCAAGGATGACTAGATGTTGAGATAACAAAGATAAGGGAAGGGTGACACATATCTCTGGAATAGTTCGTGGGTTAGTCTCCCCTTTTTTTTTCTCTCTTTTTTTTTTTTCTTTTTTTTTGCATATGGTTTCAGGAACACATGTTGGTATGTGTGTGTGTGTGTGATTATGTAGTCAAACATCATATGTGGATGGTATGTTTATTTGTCACTGTCTTGTTTCTTCTTTTTGTGTTTGTGTTACGTGTGTTTTGCTTTGTTTGATTGTGTTTGTGGTTGTTTGTTTGTTTGTTTGGCTGTCTTTCTTAATCTTAATCTACTCCTTTGTCTGTCTGTCTGTCTGACTCATGTCTGTTTTCTCATAACCTTCCTCTCACTCCTCCATTGTTCTCTCTCCCTTCCTCTCTTCCCCCTTTCCCTTTCTTTCCCATATCTAGTCCACCACCTTCCACTTCTTTTCCCAAACCTCTCCCTCCCGCCTCCCAAATCTCTTCGAATCCCTCACCCTCCCTCCCTCTCCTCTTCTCTTCCCCCTCTCCCCCTCCCCTTCCCACATCCTCCCTCCCTCTCTGTCTCCCACCTTTCTCCAACCCCCTCCCACCTCTTTCCTCTTCCCCCTCTCCCCCTTCCCCTTCCCCTTCCCACACCCTCCCCCCTCTCTTCCTCCCACCTTTCTCCAGCCCCCTCCCCCTCCCACACACTCACACCTTTCACCTTCCACCCTCCTCCATCCCTCTCCCCCTCTCTCTCTTGCTCCCACCCCTTCCCACCTTTCTCCAACCCCCTCCCACCCCTTCCCACACCCCCCTCCCACCTCTCTCCCTCCCCCAAATACCTCAAACAAGGTATCATATATACAGGTGTCACATACAAAGTTATCATCTATAAAGCAATCATATATAAAGGTATCACATATAAAGGTACCATATGTAAAGGTATCATATATAAAGGTACCATATGTAAAGGTATCATATATAAAGGTATCACATATAAAGGTACCATATGTAAAGGTATCACATATAAAGGTACCATATGTAAAGGTATCATATATAAAGGTATCACATATAAAGGTACCATATGTAAAGGTATCACATATAAAGGTACCATATGTAAAGGTATCATATATAAAGGTATCACATATAAAGGCATCATATATAAAGGTATCACATATAAAGGTATCACATATAAATGTATCATATATAAAGGTATCACATATAAAGGTATCATATATAAAGGCATCGCATATAAAGGTATCATATATAAAGGTATCACATATAAAGGTATCATATATAAAGGCATCGCATATAAAGGTATCATATATAAAGCTATCATATATAAAGCTATCATATATAGGAATCATATATAAAGGTATTATATATAAAGGTATCATATATAAAGGTATCATATATAAAGGTATCACATATAAAGGTATCATATATAAAGCTATCATATATAAAGCTATCATATATAAAGCTATCACATATAAAGGTATCACATATAAAGCTATCATATATAAAGCTATCATATATAAAGCTATCACATATAAAGCTATCATATATAAAGCTATCACATATAAAGCTATCATATATAAAGCTATCACATATAAAGCTATCATATATAAAGCTATCATCTATAAAGCTATCACATATAAAGCTATCATATATAAAGCTATCATATATAAAGCTATCATCTATAAAGCTATCACATATAAAGCTATCATATATAAAGCTATCACATATAAAGCTATCATATATAAAGCTATCACATATAAAGCTATCACATATAAAGCTATCATATATAAAGCTATCATATATAAAGCTATCATCTATAAAGCTATCACATATAAAGCTATCATATAAAGCTATCATATTAAAAGCTATCACATATAAAGCTAGCATCAAATAAGCTATCATTATAAAGTCTATCACATATAAAGCTATCACATATAAAGCTTCATATAAAAGCTATTTATATATAAAGCTATCATATATAAAGGTATCACATATAAAGCTATCACATATAAAGCTATCACATATAAAGCTATCATATATAAAGCTATCACATATAAAGCTATCACATATAAAGCTATCATATATAAAGCTATCATATATAAAGCTATCATCTATAAAGCTATCACATATAAAGCTATCATATATAAAGCTATCATATATAAAGCTATCACATATAAAGCTATCACATATAAAGCTATCATATATAAAGCTATCATATATAAAGCTATCATATATAAAGCTATCATATATAACTGCTGTAAATCAATTCATGTATTTCTTTATATACCAACTTGCCTCGTCTCTTCACGGGGTAAAGAGAAAGAAAACTTTCGACCTTCATGATTGACGTTTAATATCTGGGTCATAAACACAAGCGTGGGGATCATTACGATTTTTTTTAAATCTTGAAGATGATAGTGTGTGTGGGTTTGTGTGTGTGTGTTTGTGTGTGTGGGTATGTGTGTTTGAGTGTGAGTTTGTGTGAGTTTGCGTTTGTGAGTGCGTGCTTGTCAGCACGCATGGTGTGTGTACCCAACCATGCATTTAAAAAAAAGTAAGTCAACAGAGGAGAAAGCCAGAGAATAGAGACATGAAAAAAAAAACAATAACAACAACAAACAAACAAAAACACGTTCCCGAAGCAATAAAACCACGCAGCATATTCATCAAGAAGGACATAGACACATCGCTCTAAATCCAGGCCAATCAAGCCGCCTTTTATGTACATCTCCTGAAGGTAATGATATATCTTGTCATATAGGGCCAGGGCCGAGTGCCAATGAGTGCTAGCGAGTGCCCACGAGTGCTAGCGAGTGTCAATGAGTGCTAGCGAGTGTCAACGAGTGCTAGCGAGTGCCAACGAGTGCTAGCGAGTGCCAACGAGTGCTAGCGAGTGCCAACGAGTGCTAGCGAGTGCCAACGAGTGCTAGCGAGTGCCAACGAGTGCCAACGAGTGCCAACGAGTGCTAGCGAGTGCCAACGAGTGCTAGCGAGTGCCAACGAGTGCTAGCGAGTGCCAACGAGTGCTAGCGAGTGCCAACGAGTGCTAGCGAGTGCCAACGAGTTCTAGCGAGTGCCAACGAGTGCTAGCGAGTGCCAACGAGTGCTAGCGAGTGCCAACGAGTGCTAGCGAGTGCCAACGAGTGCGAGCGAGTGCCAACGAGTGCTAGCGAGTGCCAATGAGTGCGAGCGAGTGCCAACGAGTGCTAGCGAGTGTCAACGAGTGCGAGCGAGTGCCAGTAAGTGCTAGCGAGTGCCAACGAGTTCTATCGAGTGCCAACGAGTGCTAGCGAGTGCCAACGAGTGCTAGCAAGTGCCAATGAGTGCTAGCGAGTGCTAACGAGTGTCAATGAGTGCTAACGAGTGCCAACGAGTTCTAGCGAGTGCCAACGAGTGCTAGTAAGTGCCAACGATTTCTAACGAGTCAACGGTTCAGCGCCCAACAGTTCCAAACGAGTGCTAGCGGTGCCAACGAGTTTTTAGCGAGCCAACGATTCTAAGCTTCAACGAGTTCTAGCGACTGCCAATGAGTGCTAGCGAGTGCCAACGAGTGCTAGCGAGTATCAATGAGTGCTAGCGAGTGCCAACGAGTTCTAGCGAGTGCCAACGAGTGCTAATGAGTGCCAACGATTTCTAACGAGTGCCAACGAGTTCTAGCGAGCGCCACCGAGTGCTAGCGAGTGCCAAAGAGTGCGAGCGAGTGCCAACGAGTGCGAGCGAGTGCCAACGAGTGCTAGCGAGTGCCAACGATTTCTAGCGAGTGCCAACGGGTGCTAGCGAGTGTCAACGAGTGCTAGCGAGTGCCAACGATCTACGAGGCCAACGAGTGCTATGAGTGCCACGAGTGTAGCGAGTGCCAAGATATGAGCGATGCCAACAGTTCACGCGAGTCTCAACAGGTCCTACTCTGGGTTGATATCCTCGGCCGCGTTCTGAAGACAAAAAAAGGAAGAATTAGTAAGGATAGAGGGCAAAGAGGAGGGGAGAAGGGAGAAAGGGAACGATGGGGATAAGGTGGGGGAGGGAGGAGAGGGGGAGGGAGGGAGGGACAGAGAGAGAAAGAGTAAGCTAGAGAGAGAGAGAGAGAGATACAGAAAGAGAAAGAGGCAGAGAAAGAGAGAGAGAGAGAGAGAGAGAGAGAGAGAGAGAGAGAGAGAACGAGAGACAAACAGACAAACAGAGAGAGAGAGAGAAAAAAAAAAAAACAGAGACCAAAACATATCGAGAAAACGAAATGAAGAACTTCTCCCGCGCACTTTGTAGCTCACTTGTTTTTCTCTCCTCCGGTGACGTCACGCCCATAAATTCCACTCACATCCGGCTTGACCTCAGCGGCGAGAGGGTCAGCGAGGCCATGTCCATAAAAGGCCATCTCTAACGGACGGCCCATGAGTTGTCCTGTTCCCCTGGCTGTCATGACCAGTAGCCTGCTGGCCTGTTTATGACAAGCTGCTGACAGGGATACAACGGAGGAGGGTCGGTGGGGGGGAGGGGAGGGGAGGGGAGGGGGGGGTGTTTATTTGTGTAATTGTTTGTTTGTTTGTTTTGGTGTTTGGGTTGGTTGTTGTCGTTTTCTGTGTGTGTATATATATATATATATATATATATATATATACATATATATATATATATATATATATATTATTTAATATATTCATATAAATATATATATATATATATATATAATATATATATATATATTTATATATATCATATAATTTATATAATCATATTTATATATATAAAGAGAGAAGAGATATAGTATGTATATCTATAAATATTATATATTAATATATATATATAAATATATATATATAAATATATATATGTATGTTTGTGTGTGTGTGTGTGTGTGTGGTGTGTGTTGTGGTGTGTGTGTGTGTGTGTGTGTGTGTGTGTCGTGTTGTGTGGTGCATATGTGTGCTATATTTGTCTATGTATATATCTATATAATATATATATATATAAATATATATATATATATATAAAAAAATATAGCATATAATATATATATATAAACTATAAATATATATATATATATATATATATAATAAAAATATATATTCAATATATATGTATATAAATACATACACACAGAACACACACACACACACAATATATATATATAATATATAAAAATATATATATATATATATATATATCTATATATATAGATATATATATATATACAATATATATGCAATTGTATAAGTATAAAATATATATAAATATATATATATTATAGTATATATATATATCTATATATATATACATAAGTAAATTTATATATATACATATATATAAATATATATATATATATATATATATATAAATATATATCTATATATTGTAATATTTATATATATACATATATATATAATAAGATATCTATATCAAATTAAAATATATATATATTATATATATATATAAGTATACATATATATATATATATATAACTAAATATATATATATATATATATATGTCTATATAAATGAATATTTCTATATAATACAAATATCTATATATATATCTATATAATATATAAATATATAATAATTATATAGATGTATATAATAAATATACATATATATTTCTATATATATATATATATATATATTTATATAAATATATATATTATATATTATATATATGAATACATTCTATATATATATATATATATGGTTATATATATGTATATATATCTATATATATTTCTATATCTATCTATCTATCTATCTATCTATCTATCTACTATTCCACTAATATGTATAAAGCTATATCTATATCTATATCTATCTATTATCCTATCTATCAATCTTATCTATCCTTATCTATCTAATATGTATATATCTATATCTATATTCTATATCTAATATAACTATATATATATATATAATATATATATATATATATGATATATAATATATATATATAATACACACACACACACAATATAATATAAAATATCTAAATATAGTATATATAATATATTATATATATATCATCTATATATTATAATATATATATACACACACACACATAATAAATAAATATATATATATAAATATATAAATATATATATCTATATATATATATAGATTATATATATACATACACACCATACACACACCACACACACGAGGGCAGTGGCACCACACACACACACCCCACACACACACACACCCACGACACACATGTATATATATATAATAATATATATATATATATAAGATAGTCATAGTATATATTTATATAAAATTATATATAATATCTAGATATACTATATATATATATATAGTATATAGTATATATTAAACAGGGATATATATATATGATAGTATATATATATATAAGTATATATATATATATAGATATAATTTATATTTATATATGTATATATTAATACATATTGTAAATAATATAAATCTCTCTGTCCTCTCCTCTCATCTCTGTCTCTCTCGTCTTTCCTCCGTTCGTCTTCGGTCCTCTCTGCGGGTCGGGGTCTCTACCCTCTCGGGTCACTCCCACGTTCGTTCACTCTCTCTCTCGCTCCCACGTCTCTCTATTCTCTCTCTGCTCCTCGCTTCTCCGGTCTCTCTCTCCTCCACATT
>NW_028234440.1:924100-926600 GCF_977035675.1 Penaeus japonicus
AAAAAGAAAAAAAAGAAGAAGAACTAGAAGAAGAAGAAGAAAAACGAGAAGATAAAGAAAAATCAAACATGAAATCAGTAATCTCGAACATATTAATATATAAAACTTTTAGATAAATAACCCGTTTCTCCACAAATGATTAAATCAATTTAGACCAATCAATTGCCATTGACTTTAATTACCTGTACGAGAGAGCACACCTGGACGAGGAACGAAAGATGGAGGAGAGAAAGAAGGGAAGAATGCGAGAGACAAGAGACGGAGTAGAAGAGGAGATGGAGAAAAGAGAGGACAAAGAATAAGATTAAGGAAAAAGGGGAATAGGAGAAATAGGACTAGGAAGAAGAGAGAGAGAGAGAGAGAGAGAGAGAGAGAGAGAGAGAGAGAGAGAGAGAGAGAGAGAGAGAGAGAGAGAGAGAGAGAGAGAGAGAGAGAGAGAAAGAGAGAGAAATTAACAAACAAAGAGAAGGAGGGAAGAAGAGGAATAGGAAAAAAAAGATGAAGAAGAGGAGCAGAAGGAAGAAGAAGAGGAAGAAAAAGCAGAAGAAGAAGAAGAAGAAGAGGAAGAAAAAGCAGAAGAAGAAGAAGAGGAATAAAATGCAGAAGAAGAAGAAAAAAAGAGAGAACAAGGTAAAGAAAAAAGAGGAGACGAGGAGGAAGAAAAGGAGGAAGAGAAAGATGACAAAAATTATAAGAAAGAGAAGAAAAAAGGGAAAAGAAGATTAAGTTGAATATAATCATAATATATAAATAGTTATTATACAATGAATGCATAATGGAGTTACCAAGACTAGATACAAGAGATACTCAAAGTGTAGAATAAGTAAATGGAAATTCTTAAGTAAAATAATATTGATAATAACTACAATTATCCAAGATTATAAAATTTTCTAAGAATATAAGAACCTTCTCCTTCAAGGTAACACAATTAACGCAAAAGTAAAATGAAGATAATAAAAAAATTGATGAATATTGATACAAGAGAGAAAGAGAGAGGCAATAGAGAATTAGAGAGAAAGAGAGAAGGAAAGAGGATAGTAATCGAAAAGAGGGGAGAAAGATAGATAAAAGAAGGAGGAGAGAGATTTTAGAGAGGGAAAGAGAGAGAGAGAGAGAGAGAGAGAGAGAGAGAGAGAGAGAGAGAGAGAGAGAGAGAGAGAGAGAGAGAGAGAGAGAGAGAGAGAGAGAGAAAGAGAGTGTGTAAGAGAGAGAGAGAGTGAGAGAGATAGAGAGAGTGAGTGAGAGAGAAAGAGAGAGAGAGAGAGAGAGAGAGAGAGAGAGAGAGAGAGAGAGAGAGAGAGAGAGAGAGAGAGAGAGAGAGAGAGAGAGAGAGAGAGAGAGAGAGAGAGAGAAAGAGAGTGTGTAAGAGAGAGAGAGAGAGAGAGAGAGAGTGAGAGAGATAGAGAGAGTGAGTGAGAGAGAGAAAGAGAGAGAGAGAGAGAGAGAGAGAGAGAGAGAGAGAGAGAGAGAGAGAGAGAGAGAGAGAGAGAGAGAGAGAGAGAGAGAGAGAGAGAGAGAGAGAGAGGAAGATGGAGAGAGAGAGAAAGAAAGAGAAAAAGATAGATAGATACAGAGAGAGAAAGAGAAAGAGGAAGAAAGATAGATATAGATAACAGTAAAGAGAGAAAGAAAAAAATGAGAAAGAAAGAGAGAGAAAGGAAAAAGAAAGAGAAAAAGAGAAAGAGAAAGGAAAAAGAAAGAGAAAAGAGAGAGAAAGAAAGGAAAAATAAAGAGAAAGAGAGAGACAGAACCCCCAACAATTCCCCCCAGATTTGTTATAAGTCCTTTTCCCTCGCTATCATTCACAAGCCACAGCATACCAACACAAAGGGGCATTATACCCGAAGACGCATATTCCTTTGTTTTACTGGAATTAACTGCTTGTTCACATTTGCATGTTTAACAATAAGCCCTTTTCTTCTTCTTCTTCTTTTTTTGAATAATTATTTAGCAGAGCTTTCTTGTAAATGGCTCGAGAAAATTCCTCGAGCTTCCTGATTTTCTGTGATTCTTTTGAGGAGAATGTGTATGAATTTGTGTATGCTAATTACTTAACTATGGTCTTGGTTGTGTGTATGATTGTCTGGGAATAGCTTTTGTTATATAACAGGTTGTGACAAGATGTAATTTCAGGAAGGGGTGTAATATTTTTTTTTTTTTTTTTTTTTTTTTTTTTTTTTAGTTCATTTCTTGAATTTAATAATGATGATAATTATAATAATGTTTTTTATATTGAAATTAGGAGTTATTTTAGTAATTATGAGATTATGAGAGTAATTATGAGATTAATGATGATGATAAAGATGAGAAGTTATGATGATGATGATAATCATTAAAAGATAATAAGGATAAAAGAATAAAGATGAATCACTACAACAATATTAATGTCAATGATAGTAATAATGAAAGTGACAATAAAAAGCAATAATGATAATAATGATGATAATAATGATAACATTGACAATGGTGGTAAGAAATGTAATGATGATTGTAATGGTGA
>NW_028234440.1:931600-936393 GCF_977035675.1 Penaeus japonicus
CCTCTCTCTTCCCCTTTCTCTCTCTCTCTCTCTCTACTCCTCTGCTCTCCATCTCTCTCTCTCTCTCTCTCTCTCTCCTTCTCTCTCTCTCTCTCTTGGTCTCTCTCTCTCTTTATCTCTTGGTCTCTCTCTCTCTTTCTCTCTCTTTCTCCCCTCTCCCCTCTTCTCCTCTCTCTCTCTCTCTCCTCATCTCTTCTCTCCTCTCATCTCTCTCTCCTCTCCTCTTCTCTCCTCTCTCTCTCTCTCTCTCTCCTCCTCTCTCTCTTTCTTTCCTCTCTCTCCTCTCTCTTTCTCTCTCTCTCTTGGTCTCTCTTCTCTCTCTCTCTCTCTCCGCCTGTCTCTCTTGGTCTCTCTCTCTCTCTCTCTTGGTCTCTCTCTCGCTCTCTCTCCCTCTCTTCTCCCCTCTCTCTCTCTCTCTCTCTCTCTCTCTCTCTCTCTCTCTCTCTCTCTCTCTCTCTCTCTCTCTCTCTCTCTCTATCTCTCTCTCTCTCTTTCTCTCTCTCATGTTATCTATTTATTTGTTTGTAATCTACAGAATGTTTGTCTATACTGGTGTATCTCTATCAATCCATACATTCATCTGCGTGTCTGCTTATCTGTTTATCAATCGCCCTCTCCCTCTTTTATCTTCTCCTCCTCCATCTCCGTTCCTCCCCCCTTCAACAAACCCATAACACAATCCGACAATAACAAAACCAGAACCTCAACAGAACCCGGTTTCACGATCGGAGCAAGTGAACTTCTGGACGATAAGTAGCAGCACATACTACATCTTCACGTTCTCTTCCTCCTCCTCCTCTTCCTCTTCCTCCTCCTCCTTGATCCTCCTTCTTGATCCTCGTTGCCCCATCCTCCTCCTCCTTCCCATCCTCCTTAGCCCGAGCCATCCTCCCCTCTATCCTCCTCTCCCCCGACCCATCCTCCTTCCCCCTTCCTCCCCATCCTCCCCTCTGCCCTCATCCTCCTCTCCATCCTCCCCCCATCCCCTCAATCCTCCTCTCCCCCGCCCCCCCTCCTCCCCATCCCCCTTAGCCCGTCCCATCCTCCTTAGCCCGTACCATCCTCCTCTTCCCCCACCCTCCTTCCTCCCCTCCATCCTCCTCTCCATCCTCCTCTCCCCTCCCCTCCATCCTCCTCCCCCTCACCCCTCTATCCTCCTCTCAATCCTCCTCTCCCCCGCCCCCACCCCTTCATCCTCCCCCCACCCCTCCATCCTCCTCTCCCCCATCCCATCCCCCATCCTCCCCATCCTCCTCCCCATCCTCCTCAGCCCGACCCAGTAAGAGTCTCGTCTTGATACAGAGGATCCGAGTCTGACATACCCAAGATTCCGACCGAGATGATCCGATGCCCCGCGAGATGTCTTGCCAACCTACTCCTTCTCCTACTCTGTCTTCCTCTTTTTTTAAATTCTCTTCCTCCTCTTGCTACCTTCTTCTTTTTTCTCCTCTTCCTCCTTCTACTCTGTCTTCCTCTTCTTTTATTCTCTTCCTCCTCTTACTGCCTTTTTCTTGTTCTTCTCTTACTCCTCCTACTCTGTCTTCTTCTTGTTTTCTTCTTCTTCCTCCTACTCTGTCTTCCTCTTTTTTTATGCTCTTGCTCCTCCTATTGTCTTCTTCTTGTTTTCCTCTTCCTCCTTTTAGTCTGACTCCCTCTTCTTCTCCTCCTACTCCTTTGTCATCTTCTCCTCTTCTGCTTTCATTTCACCTTCTTATCTGTTTTTATCTCCTCTTCCTCTGTCTACTCATCTTCCTCCTCCTCCTACTCTGTTTTCTTCTCCTCCTGCTTATCCTCAGTCTCCATCTCCTTCTCCTTCTCCTCTCCTCCTCTCCCCAAGTCTCTTTTTAATTCTATTTTCCTCTCTTTTTTGTCGCTTTCTCCTTTTTCCTCTCATCCTTATTTTATCTTCCTTTTTTTTCCTTTTTTCCACATCTTCCTCCTCCTCCTCCTTTTCCTTCCCCTCCTTCTCCTCCCGTTCCTCAGCTTCCTTTTCCTTTTCTCCTCATTCTTCTCTTCTTCCCCCTTCCTCATCCTCTTTCTTCCCTTCCTTCCTCCTCCTCTTCCCCTTTCCCATCCTCTTTCCGTCCCTTCCTTCCCCCTCCTCCTCTCATTTATCCCCATCTGCCCCATTCCTTCTCCCTTCTCATCATCTCCCTCCGCCCGTCCCTCCTTCTCTCCCCTCCTCCTCCTTCTCCCTCTTCCTCATCCTCTTCCTTCCCTTCCTTCCTCCTCCTCCTCCTCCTCCTTCTATCCCCATCTCCTCTTGCTCACCCCACTCACAGAGGTCGTCCGTTAACTGCCTGGTCGCAATGGAATTAATGTGGGAAAGGGATGGGCGCTTGATAGGACTGGTAGAAGGGGGGGGGGTTGTTGTTCAGGTCTGTCTGTCTGTCTGTCTCTGTCGGTTTGCCTGTCTGTCTCACTGTCTGTCTGTCTGTCTCTCTTTCCCTCTCTCTATCTGTCCCTTTCTGTATATTTACCTGTTAATTTCTGTATATTTACTTGTTAGCCTCACCCTAACCTAACCTAACCTAACCTAACCTACCTAACCTAATCTAACCTAACCCTATTCTATCTCAATATACCTATCTATCTATCCATCTATCTATCTATCTATCTATCTATATCTATCTATCTATCTATATATCTATCTATATTTAACTCTCTACCTATTTATTTTTTACCTATCTATCTGTACATTTATTTATCTACCTAGCTATCTTTTATTCTATTTCAGTCTCTCTCTCTCGCTCATCACTCCACCCTATCTTTCTGGTTATCTCTAAGAACTGAATTTAATTATATGTTTATGTTAATCTACTTGTCAATCTCAACTCTCTCCTGTCTATCTATGCATCTATCTATATCAGTCTTTTATTAGCATAGTCATCGTTCAATTATAATCTATCTAATTTGTCTGTTAATCTATTCATTACACTTAGCTTTATTCAGCATATTTTGTCTCCACTCCATTTATAAGTATACTTTATAAGTATTCACTCTATTTACGGGTATTCACACGATGTATAAGTATCCACTTTATTCATAAGTATCTCTACTTTAGTCATAAATATCTAATTCATTTACAAGTACGTCCACCATTTACAAGTATCTTAACTTAAACTGTAAGTATCTACACTTCATATTAAAGTATCTCTCCTTCGATTATAAGTATCTCCACTTCATTCATTAGTATCTTCATTTAACTCAAAATTGTCTAATCCATTTAGAAACATATCCACTTAAGTATCTCCACTTCACTTTAAAGTACCCACTCCATTTATAAGTATATCCACTGCATTCATAAACATCCATTCCTATAAGTATCTTTACTTTATTCACAAACATCTACTAAATCTATAAGTATCCTCATATCATATATAAATGTATTAGTATCCTCATATCATATATAAGTACTCAAATTTCATATATAAGTACTCAAGTTACATATATAAGTACTCAAGTTTCATATATAAGTACTCAAGTTTCATACATAAGTACTCAAGTTCCATATATAAGTACTCAAATTTCATATATAAGTACTCAAGTTTCATATATAAGTACTCAAGTTTCACCAACATGTACTAGATATATCGAATACTTTTGGTAAACTATTTTGCTTTCTTCAAACTGGCCACATATTCCTGCGTCCAAGTTGCTTGCTAAGATTTGCATTTGCTTGACAATGGAGACATATTTGATGGATCGGAGGTGAAATTTCTCACCTTTTGTAAAGTGTTGATTTTTTCACAAAATGTTTTTAAATCCGGAGAGACATTTTAATACATTTTTTTCATTTTGAATTTGTTAGGTAAATGTATGACTGATTTTTTTTTTTTTTTTTTTTTTTAACCATAAAACGCTTCTTACTTGAAGAAAAATATATCTGATGTGTAAGATGCATGTCAAGTTCAATCAAATATTAAACAGGAGAATAAATAATTATTCAATAGATATACAAAGAAGTATAGTGATACTGAATATATCAAAAAGTAAACCAAAAAGATAAGAAAATAAAATTAAGATAAAGGGAATTCATTCAGATCTGTCACGTCTCATTATCTATTTGTATTTTTTATCATACATCTATTTCATAATCATCGTCGTTTATTATCTACCATTTAATCGTAAATGTCGTAAGTAATCCTAACTTTAGTCTTTGATGAATGTCTGTCTGTCTATTTAGTTTTATCTTTATCTGAAAAAGCAAAGATATTTCAAAATCCAGATGTTTTATTTTCTCGTGCTTATCTCCCTCATTGTCGATATTTTTATGTAATCATTCAAAAAAAAAAAAATAAATAAATAAAATAAATAAATAAATAAAAAAAAATAAAAAAATAAAAAATAGGTTATCATTATTGATAGTCATTCCTTGTATCATTTTCACAATCATAATCATTATAATAAACAAAAACATAAAATCAAAATTTCTCACCGTACCTTATAACCACAATAACTTTCTTTTAAGCTTCCTTGAGACACATTTATGATCATTCTTTATCGCCATGTTTCTATCCTTTCCCTCTTTCGTCACGAGTTAAAGTAGTCTGGGACGGGGCTTAGGGTGAGGGGACATCCGGGAGTTTGTGTAGCTCTCTGCCAGGAGCATCAGCTGACCCGCGAGGATGCTGGGAGAGCAGGTGGACTTGGCACACACACGCACACACACATACACACACACATGTACATACACACACACACATACACACACACATGTACATACACACACACACACACACACACACATATATATATATAATATATATATATATATATATATATATATATAT
>NW_028234440.1:936493-938993 GCF_977035675.1 Penaeus japonicus
AGGATGGGGAGGAAGGGGCAAGGAGGATGGGACGGGGGAGAGGAGGATGGAGAGGAGGATGGGGAGAGGGGGAGGAGGGAGCAAAAAGGATCAAAAAGGAGGAGGAGGAAGAGGAAGAGAACGTGAAGATGTAGTATGTGCTGCTACTTATCGTCCAGAAGTTCACTTGCTCCTTTCGTGAAACCGGGTTCTGTTGAGGTTCTGGTTTTGTTATTGCCGGGTTGTGTTATGGGTTTGTTGAAGGGGGGAGGAACGGAGATGGGGGGGGGGGTGCGGATAAAAGAGGGAGAGGGAGATTGATAAACAGATAAGCAGTCACGCAGATAAATTTATGGATTGATATAGATACACAAGTATAGACAAACATTCTGCAAATCATAAACAAACAAATAGACAACATGAGAGAGAGAGAAAGAGAGAGAGAGAGAGAGAGAAATAGAGAGAGAGACCAAGAGAGAGCCAAAAGAGAGAAATAGAGTGAAAAGCAGAGTGAGTGAGACGTATGTATGCATACATATATATGTATATATACATGTGTGTGTGTGTGTGTCTGTATGTGTGTGTGTGTGTGTGTATGTGTGTGTGTATGTGTATGTGTGTGTGTGTGTGTGTGTGTGTCTGTGTGTATATATATATTATTATATATAATATATATATATATATATATATTATTTCTATATATTTTTAATATATATATATATATATATATATATATACACATATATACATTTATACACATATATACATCTGCAAATCCCTCCGTAGGTAGATCGCGGCGCAGCGGCCACTCGGGCAGGAGTCGCGAGCGCAAACAAGCGTCTCGATACAAAGCGCAAAGTGAGCGATTGCTCTTAATGGCGGCTGCATGACGCGCCTACAATGGGCACAATAAGCAAGGGAGAAAAGAGGCAGAGGAATAGAGTAACTGATCACGTAACAATCTGACAGATACGTAACCCCATATCACGTCGCCGTCCGCCCACTCCCGTCATCCCAGTGCGTTCCACCCACGCGCGTCTCCATTCGTCACAGTCCCGTGACTTATTTTACCTTGACGTGGAACTTAACCCTTTTTGGAGGTATACCTTTTTATCTTTTTTTTTTCTTTTTTTTTCTTTTTTGGTTCACTTTTTTTTCTTTCTTTCTTCTCCTTCCGTCATCTACCTCAGCTCCTCTCTCCTTCCTTCTTATTATTCCTCCTTCCTCCTTTTACTCATAAACCTCCAACACACTCCTATCCTCTTCCACCTGCTTTTCCTTCTTCTTCTTCTTCCTCCTCCTCTCGCTCGTATCGTCTTCCACCTCCTCTTCCTTCCTTCTTTTCCCTCCTCCTCCTCCCGCTCGTATCCTCTTCCACCTCCTCTTCCTTCTTCTTACTCCTCCTCCTCCTCTCGCTCATATCCTCTTCCACCTCCTCTCCTTCTTCCTCTTCCTCTTCCTCTCTCTTTAGGCTCCTTCTCATGTGGAAATTTACACTCAGAAGACTCGCGTATTTTGATATGTTTTTGGCTACTTATGTAATCCTCTGTGTCTTCTTTTGGTTCAATAAACATTATCAGTATCAATATTAGTTTCGATTACATCATCCGTTGCATTCCATCCTTCCTCCTCCCCTTCCCCTCCGATTCTCTTTTACCTTCGATTCTCCATCCCTTCCGCCTTCCCTTCCCCTCCTCCCCCCCTTCTCCTCTTCTTCTCCTTCCCCTCCTCCTCCCTTTCTCCTCTTCTTCCCTTTCCCCTCCCCTTCTCTTCCTCCTCCCCTTCTCTTCCTCCTCCCCTTCCCCTCCGATTCTCCTTCCCCTCCTCCTCCCCTTCCCCTCCGATTCCCCCTTCCCGTCCTCTTCTTCTCCTTCTCCCGTTCTTCTCCTTCCCCTCCGATTCCCCCCCCCCCCCTCCCCTATACCCGTCCTCTTCCAATCCCTTTACCCTACTTATTCATTGCACTGCAAGCCGCCTTCCCTCCACACCGCCCACCCGCCCACTTACATCCGCTTCCACACATCTCCTCCTCCTCCTCCTCCTCCTCCTCCTCCTTTACTGACCTCTCCTCCACCCTCTCTCCATATTCCTCCTCCCCACACTTCTCCCCCATCCGATGCTTCTACCATACCTCCCCCCCCCCCCCCCCTCTTCCTCTTTTAGACACCTCCTCTCTACCCGCTACCCCTCTCCACCCCTTCTCCCGACCCCATTCTCCCCCCTCTCCTCAACCCTCCTTCTCCACCCTCTCTCCACATCCACCTCCTCTCCTCGCCACCCTCCACTTCCGACTCCCATTTCAACCTCTCCTCCACCTCTTCTCCACCTCCACCCCCCTCTCTTGCCTACCATAAATCCCAACCACCTTCCTCCTCCACCTTCTCACCTCTCCGCCTCCCTCTCTAACCTCCGTCCACCCTTCAACTCCACCTTCCACCCTTCTCCACCCTCTCTAACTCCCCCTCCCTCTACCTCATACTCCACCCCCTCCCACTTCTCCTCCCTCCACCCTCCACCCCCT
>NW_028234440.1:943993-946493 GCF_977035675.1 Penaeus japonicus
GGCTTATTGTTAAACATGCAAATGTGAACTAGCAGTTAATTCCAGTAAAACAAAGGAATATGCGTCTTCGGATATAATGCCCCTTTGTGTTGGTATGCTGTGGCTTGTGAATGATAGCGAGGGAAAAGGACTTATAACAAATCTTGGGGGAATTGTTGGGGGTTCTGTCTCTCTCTTTCTCTTTCTTTTTTTCCATTTTCTCTCTCTTTCTCTTTCTTTTTTCCTTTTTCTTTCTTTTTTCCTTTCTTTTTCTTTCTTTCTCTTTTTTTTTCTTTCTCTCTTTACTGTTATCTATATCTATCTTTCTTCCTCTTTCTCTTTCTCTCTCTGTATCTATCTATCTAGTGAGGGAAACGGACATATAGCAAATCTTGAGGGAATTGTTGTTTTTTTTGTCTCTCTCTTTCTCTTTCTTTTTCCTTTCTTTCTCTTTCTTTTTTTTTTCCTTTCTTTCTCTTGCTTTCTCTTTATTTTTCCTTTCTCTCTTTCCTGTTATCTATATCTATCTTTCTTCCTCTTTCTCTTTCTCTCTCTGTATCTATCTACCTTTTTCTCTTTCTTTCTCTCTCTCTCCATCTTCCTCTCTCTCTCTCTCCATCTTCCTCTCTCTCTCTCTCTCTCTCTCTCTCTCTCTCTCTCTCTCTCTCTCTCTCTCTCTCTCTCTCTCTCTCTCTCTCTCTCTCTCTCTCTCTCTCTCTCTCTCTCTCTCTCTCTCTTTCTCTCTCTCTCTCTCTCCCCCTCTCTCTCTCTCTCTCTCTCTCTCTCTCTCTCTCTCTCTCTCTCTCTCTCTCTCTCTCTCTCTCTCTCTCTCTCTCTTTCTTTCTTTCCCTCTCTAAAATCTCTCTCCTCCTTCTTTTATCTATCTTTCTCCCCTCTTTTCGATTACTATCCTCTTTCCTTCTCTCTTTCTCTCTAATTCTCTATTGCCTCTCTCTTTCTCTCTTGTATCAATATTCATCAATTTTTTATTATCTTCATTTTACTTTTGCGTTAATTGTGTTACCTTGAAGGAGAAGGTTCTTATATTCTTAGAAAAAATTATAATCTTAGATAATTGTAGTTATTATCAATATTATTTTACTTAAGAATCTCCATTTACTTATTCTATACTTTGAGTATCTTTTGTATCTAGTCTTAGTAACTCCATTATGCATTCATTGTATAATAACTATTTATATATTATGATTATATTCAACTTAATCTTCTTTTCTCTTTCTCCTTCTCTTTCTAAAAAAAATTGTCATCTTCCTCTTCCTCCTTTTCTTCCTCCTCCTCTCTTCTTTCTTATTTACCTTGTTCTCTTTTTTTTCTTCTTCTTCTGCATTTTCTTCCTCTTCTTCTTCTTCTTCTTCTTTTCTTTTTCTTCCTCCTCCTCTCTTCTTTCTTATTTACCTTGTTCTCTTTTTTCTTCTTCTTCTGCATTTTCTTCCTCTTCTTCTTCTTCTTCTTCTTTTCTTTTTCTTCCTCTTCTTCCTTCTGCTCCTCTTCTTCATCTTTTTTTCCTATTCCTCTTCTTCCCTCCTTCTCTTTGTTTGTCAATTTCTCTCTCTCTCTCTCTCTCTCTCTCTCTCTCTCTCTCTCTCTCTCTCTCTCTCTCTCTCTCTCTCTCTCTCTCTCTCTCTCTCTCTCTCTCTCTCTCTCTCTCTCTCTCTCTCTCTATTTTCTCTCTCTCTCTCTCTCTCTCTCTCTCTTTCTCTCTCTCTCTCTCTCTTCTTCCTAGTCCTATTTCTCCTATTCCCCTTTTTTCTTATTCTTATTCTGTGTCCTCTCTTCTCTCTACCTCCTCTTCTACTCCGTCTCTTGTCTCTCGCATTCTTCCCTTCTTTCTCTCTTCCTTCTTTCGTTCCTCGTCCAGGTGTGCTCTCTCGTACAGGTAATTAAAGTCAATGGCAATTGATTGGTCTAAATTGATTTAATCATTTGTGAAGAAACGGGTTATTTATCTAAAAGTTTTATATATTAATATGTTCGAGATTACTGATTTCATGTTTGATTTTTCTTTATCTTCTCGTTTTTCTTCTTCTTCTTCTAGTTCTTCTTCTTTTTTTTGTCTTCTTTTTCTTCTTCTTTCTTATTGTTTTTCGTTTATTTCTGATTCTTCTTCTTCTTCTAATTTTAATTTTCCTTCTTCCATTTCTTCGAATTTTTATTTTCCTTCTTCCATTTCTTCTTTTTCTTTTCTTCTTCTTTTTTTTGTACTCTTTTTTTTTTTTTTTGTCTTCTTCTTTTTCTTCTTCTATCTTATTCTTTTTCGTTTATTTCTGATTCTTCTTTTTCTTCTAATCTTTATTTTCTTTCTTCCATTTCTTCTTCTTTTTCTTCTTGTTGTCTTCTTCTTCCTCTTCGTTTTCTTTCTTGTTATACTAATTCTCTGTTGTTTTTGTTTTCTTTATCAAATTTCCTTATTCGATGTCCACTTTTTCTAGTTGTTTTGTTATTCCTATTCTTTTCTTTCTTCTCCTGCATATAATAATAATAATGACAATGATAATAATAATAA
>NW_028234440.1:962010-964510 GCF_977035675.1 Penaeus japonicus
TATATATTATATCAAATATAATAAATATATATACATATATATGTATGTAATATATATATATGTATATATATATATATAACTTATATATATAACTATAGGCGTATATATATTACGATATATATATGTATATAATATATATAAATATGATATATACTATATAATATATAGATAAAATATAATAAATATATATATATATAATATGATATATATATAAGATATATATATATATAATATATATGTATATCTATTGATATATATATATATATTATATATAATATAGTATATATATATAAGAGCATATATACCGAGCTAAAAAATATATCGAAAATATATGTATATATACTATGAATATATATAATGGTATATATATATATTTAAAAAATAGTATATAGAAATGAGGAGTAAATATAAAAATATATATATATGTATATATATTTAGAGTGACACATATATACTATATATATATATATAATTATATTTATAATATATATAATTTATATTATAAAAAATATATATATATATATATCTAATTACAGAATTTGCTTGCCTTCCAAAATCGATAATGAAAAAAATAGATCAGCGAAATTACACACAGATACACACACTAACATTTATCTAGACTGATAGATAGAGAGAAATTTAAAAAGATAGATAGATAGGGAGAAAGAGAAAGAGAGAAAGTGTGAGAGAGACAGAGAGGTGTCTGTGTGCCTATATATGTTTGTGTGTGTGTGTGTGTGTATGTTCGTGTGTGTGTATGTCCCGCCAGTGTGCATGTATGTATACATCCAACATGCGCGTAAACATAGGCAACCGATGCAATGAAGCCATTCAATTGCAACAAAGAACCAAAACGCAACGCTCCTGCAGCATCGCCCGTTGAACGGAAAGTGAAAAGCGAGACATAGTTTCGAAGGAGAGATTCTCAGAATAATTTTAATCAGGCCTTGAGCTTTTTAGATGTGATTATGATAAGGCCATCAAACGCCTTTATCATGCCGGGAAAGGTCATGTTGGACGAGTTGCCTGGGGGAAAAACGTCCTTATCATCTCATGAAATGATGACCTTGATATCAGGTCAATTCGATCGGGGAGTAACTTGATGATTGAACTGGAATCGTGACGTTGAATTGAGATTGATTTTATTTAATGAAATATTCGTAATGATTGGAGAAGGATTGGCGACTGCGATTTTTTTTTGTTTTAGTTTTTTATAATGGTGGTGATGTAGTGATTGTTATGTTTTAGGATGATGCCAATTGGCTATTACGGTGATAAAGATGATGGTAATGATGATATAGTTATATGATGATAGTAATGGTAATACTGATAATATCAATAAATGCAATAACTTTAATGATAATGACAATATCACTAAACTATTGATAGAAACTTCAATAAAAATATCACAACATAGTATTGACCAAAGATCATAAATATTCACAATAATAGGGACCACCATTACTAATGAAAATAATCACAACACACACTTGCAATAACAACAACAACAACAACAATAACAACAGCAATTCCCTTTCCTCAATCTAATCACACAAAAGATAAAAGCAAGTTGATCTAATTTGCATATGAAGGGGAGCAAGTCCTTATACAAAGCCAAGGATGAGACAGCTCTCCATTGGACAGTCACGTGACATATGAGGAAGGGAAAATGGTGGTTCATGAGATACAGTCATGAGGGACGTGAATATCAAAGAGATGGGTGTGTTAGTTATACGGCGTGTTAGATACAGAGAGAGGGTTTGGTTGATGGTGTTAGATATGTTTGTGTTATGTGTTGTATACTGTTTTAATTGTTTTTGTAATGACTTAGGTTATTTGTTTTGATGTCTTTTTTTCGGGGGAGGGGGGGTCACGCAAATGCTAGTTATTATTTATTTTTTTTGTATCTATTGTATATTGTTGTTTTGATTTATATTCTTATTAGTTATCAGTTTGGTTTGATGTCTTACTATCTTTATCATATGCTATACTTTCTCTGTCACAGAGTTTTTTTTTCCATTATATGCATATTTATTTATTTATGTATTTATTTATTTATCTTATTTTTTTGTTTTACTTGAAATGTCGAATAATATTCCGAGCGATTTTTTCTCTCTATATTGCTCTCAACACACACACACACACACGAAACACACACACACACGACACAATTGCCCAAGAACTGAAACGGGACTCCTCACCCATATACAGACAGCTTTAAAACCACACTGCAACGACATGTCAAAACTGAATGTATTTATGTTCTTCATTTTTTATAGATTTACACAAAAGACAAGGACATTGGGAGAATGTCTCTCTATCTTTTGGAAAGTTTTTTTCAATAAAAAGTTGTACATATAATGTTTAGAAAAAAGAGTTAAGTCCGTTTTATAGCGAAGTGCCTATAGAACGAAACGTTTTAACTGTCTTTCTGGAGATTGGCTCAGATCACTTTTAAGATACAACTCGTAGAGTTAATTTCGGTTAACTTAACTAGACT
>NW_028234440.1:994714-997214 GCF_977035675.1 Penaeus japonicus
CCTTCTCTCTAATCTGCGTATTTCTTTCCTTTGTTTTTCCTCTTCTCTTCTTCTTGGTTCTCACTTTCTCTCCTCTTCATCCTTGTTTTTATTATTTTTTTTCTTCTTCTTCTTTCGTCTTCTCTTTCTCTTCCCTCCTATTTCCTCGTTTCTTTTTTTTCGCTTTTGTTTTTTCTTCCCTCCTCCTCTCTTTCTTCTCTTTCCTAGATGTCCACCCTCTTTCTTTTCCCTCCATCCTCCCTTTCCCTCTTCCCATCACTCCCTTTCTCTCTCCTCGCCTCTTTTCTCTCTCTCTCCTCCACCCCCTCCTTTCCTCCTTCTCTCCATCTTCTCACCCCTCATTCTTTTCATTCCCCCCTCCCTCTTCCCTCTCTCTCTCTATCTCTCCTCGCCTCCTTTCTCTCTCTCTCCTCTACCTCCTCCCTTCCTCCTTCTCTCTTCTTTTCCCTCTCCTCGCCCCCTTCTTCCCCCTAAACCCTCCCACTCCCTCTCCCCTCCAAGTCCCCCTCCTCACTCTCTCATCGACCCCTCTCTCCTATCTTGACTCCCTCCTTCCCTCTCTCTCTCCTTGCCCCCCTCCCTCTTCCCTTTCTCTCCTTCTCCCTCTCCTCGCCCCCCTTCTCTCTCTCCCTTCCTACCCTCTCCTTCTCCCCTCCTCTTTTCCCTTCCTCCTCCCTCTTCCCTTTCCCTCTCCTTCTTCCCTTTCTCTCCTTCTCCCCTCCTCCCCCCCCCCCTTCCCTCCCTGATTAGTATTCCAGGAACACCAAAACCTTGTCTGTCTTTTTGCGAGGAAAACGCCCTTGTCGGTAGCAAAGAGAGAATCCTTTCACACATAAGGATCTCCAACTCACTCATGTAGGATCTTTTTTTTTTTTTTTTTTTTTTTTTTTTTTTTTTTTTTTTTTTTTTTTTGGTAAGGAGGTTGTTTTTAAAAGGAGGGAGGGGTGACTTTTCTCATTTGCTTTACACTGTTTTTTCTTTTGCTTTTGTTTTTGTCTGATTTTTTTTTTTTTTTGTTCTTTGATTGTCTATATTTTTTTATTTGTTTTTTTCCTTTAAGTGTTGTGATTTGGTTGTATCTAAATCACTGTGATTGTTATGTATATCAATATTGTTTTCCTTGATATATTTTTCTTAATGTTGCAAAAGGTATTTGAAAGAACCATGATAAAATCGATGATGATAATATCTATATCAATAATGGAGATGGTATAGTGAGGATAAATGCTAGTGATAATAATCATGATAAAACAAATGATAACGATTATAATGATAACCGGACGTAGACAACAAATTAAAACAATTCTAATAATAAAAAAGGGACACAATCTAAAATCATAACACTCATAAGAGTCATAATAAAAAGGCCATTATTATAAAAATTTATCCTAACTCCCCTCCCAGAATCCCTCAACCCCTCCACCTTACCCTCCACCTCTTCATACCCCTCCACCTCCATATCTCCCTCTCCCTCTTTCTCCCCCCTCCCCCTTTCCCTCTTTCTCCCCCTACCCTCTTCCCCCTTCCCCCTCTCCCTCTTTCTCCCCTTACCCCCATCCCTCTTTCTTCCCCCTTCCTCCCTCTCCCTCTTTCTTCCCCCTTCCCCTTGCCCCTCTCCCTCTTTCTTCCCCCTTCCTCCCTCTCCCTCTTTCTTCCCCCTTCCTCCCTCTCCCTCTTTCTTCCCCCTTCCTCCCTCTCCCTCTTTCTTCCCCCTTCCCCCTCCTCCTATTTTCCATCTCTACTTCTTTTCCACCTTCGCCGCTCCCCCCTCCATATCTCTCCTCCCCCCATATCAACCTCCTGCCCATAAACCCCCCTACTCATCTACCACATTACTCTTCTCATACCCATCATCCCCTCCCCCCCTCTCCCTCCCCTCCCCTTCTCCACTTCAAAATAATATAATGTAAGCATAGGACCCCTCCTCCCCTACCCCTCCCCCCTCCCCCTCAATTGTCCCAAATAAACACAAACAAATTTTAGTAACAAACAAACTTCCCTGACACTTACTCCCCTCCCTACCCCTCACCCACGCACCCCTCTATCACGATTCGGAGACCAAATATCCCCAATAAATAAACAAACTTCATCAGAACTCCCCTACCCCTCCCCTCATCACTCCCCCCTTAAAAGATACAGAAAGAAAGAAACAAAAAAGAATAGAAAGAAACAGAAAGAATGAAAATAAAGAAAACAGAAAGAAACTGAAAGAAACAAACAAAGAAAAATATATATATATAAAAAAAGAAACAGAAAGAAAGAAAAAATAGAAAGAAAGAAAGAAACAGAAAGAGAGAAACAACAACAACAACAAAAACGGAAAGAAATAGAAAGAAAGAAAAACAGAAAGAAAACCAGAAAGAAACAGTAAAAGAAAAACAGAAAGAAACAGAAAGAAAGCAAAAAAATAAAATAAAAATAAATAAATAAAAATAAACAGAAAGAAAGAAAACCAGAAAAAAACAGAAAGAAAGAAAACCAGCGAGCAAAGGAGAAGGAA
>NW_028234440.1:1002214-1004714 GCF_977035675.1 Penaeus japonicus
ATAATAAATCAATTCTGGACTGCTATATAACAATATATATATATATAAATATAAACGGGGCTAGGCCATACATCAATATCTCATCTATCAAACTAAAACAACACAAAATATTGATAATAACTATAAACTAATTAATTTAAATTTATTTATCTATTACAACACACAAACGCAAACAATCTCAAAAATTCTCATAATCAATCACTCCCCTATATATGTCACTCTATATTATATAACCAAACCAACATCTATCACTCCCTACACTCTCTCAAATAACATCATACACACTAAGCGCTACTCACGACAAACTCTATATATCAAACCAAACCACCAAAAGTCTCAACCCCATCACTACACATCACACTACCACAATCCACACACTCTGAGGGAGTCTGGAGAAGCCTCTCTCTCACAAACACTCGAACACACTCTAATTACAACACAAACACTCTCACACACACACACAAACACTCACTCAAACACACTCACACACTCACAAACACAGACACACTATACTCACTTACTCACCATACACAAACACTCACTCAAACTACACACCACCTCGACACAACACTACTCACTCTCACTCACTTTCTATTCAAAACACACCAACTCACTCCTGTACACTAACACACACCATCACACACACAATACCACACACCCAAAATCAAACACACACTACTCACACACACAAACTGCCAACCCAACCCAAATCACACACACACTCACACTCTTCAACACAAACACTCACACCAAACACACAAACACACACTCTCATATATAGAGATTTATTTTCAGAGTGAGTTAGTTATAGTTACTCCCAATTCCACCACCACCCTCAAACTCATACTACACCCCACCAAGAGAATAATAATGTAAATAATGATTATTTGCCAGCTAACTGATGACAAAAATACTCCTCCAAAAATTAGTTGAAACGCTGGTTACCACAGTCAAAATTGATAATGATAGTAACACTATCAACACTAATTATCTAATCATAATAACAGTAATGACAAAACCTTACACAGAAGAAGAACAACAACAAGAACAACAACAACAGATCCTTCTCGTAAACAACAAGCAATTTACTTTCCCCCTCCCCTTCCCCCCTTCCCCCTTCCCCCCTTCCCCCCCTCTCTCCCTCCTCTTGACTCTTATTAACCTCCTTACGGCATTTGCACTTTGCATTAAGGATCTCAAATCAAAACATTTATACCTCGTGCATGCTCTATCAGCCTATCCATTAGATGGGATTCTTCTTAGAATCAAAAATAAAGAACTAAAAGGAATAGAAAATAGGGGAAATGTATATAGTATGATGAATGGAAAATAAAGAGAAGGCAAATAATGTCTCGAGACGAAATTTTATTTCGATTGTTTTTTTAAATTTTAAATTTATTTTCTTTGCTCCTTGATATCTTATTAACCTCCTTACGGCATTTGCACTTTGCATTAAGAATCTCAAATCAAAACATTTATACCTCGTGCATGCTTTATCAGCCTATCCATTAGATGGGATTCTTCTTAGAATCAAAAATAAAGAACTAAGAGGAATAAAAAATGGAAGATAATTAATATATATGATGATGAAATATAGAAGGCATAATCGAGTGTAATAGCATTTTGTGTATTGTAAATTAATTTTTTTGCAAGATTATGCGATTATATATATATATTATGTATATATATATATATATATAAATATATATATATATATATATATATTTATATATATATATTATACATATTTTTTTTTTTTTCTTTTTCTTTTTCCTTTTTTCTTTTTTTTTTCTTTTTTTGACCGTAATAGAACAGAAGCGATATGGGTTAAAGGTATTGAAAGCATGAAGGGATATATGATTTCTTATTGAAAATGGTGAACGAATATCACGGTGGCTATGATGACGATGATGTTGATAATGATGATGATCATGATAATGATACTGCTACTACCACTACAACTACTACTACTTATAAAAATGCTAATAATGACAATGATAATAGTGATAATGATGGTAAAGATTATAGACATACTGATAATAAAAATGATGATGATTATGATGATAATAATGATAATATCAATCATAATGATAATAATGATATCAATAAACATAAAAATAAAACCACCAATGCAACTAATACTTCTATCAAAAGTAAAACAAAATTATAACACCAGCAACATTCACAATAATAATCACAATAATAATCATGATAATGATGATGAACAGCCATAAAACGTCTCCTTTTTTCACTCTACCAAGTGACGTCATAGCACCTGTCCCCCATGACATAGTTTCGTGCAACAAGTGAGTTTCTTGACGTATCTTAAGACGAATCAAGTTCCTTTAAAGTGATGTTCAAATATATGGTGTCGTATGCGCTGCGAATGAATATGCTGGGCCTTATATGTCAGGCAAGGACAGCTGGCTTGGGAGGGTTGCCGGGTGCGAATTTTTGGGCTCCTTATTTGTGAGGGGTTTGTGAGGGGTCTTGCTGGTTT
>NW_028234440.1:1022214-1025432 GCF_977035675.1 Penaeus japonicus
AAAATAATAATAACGTAATCAAATAAACTTAATTACTTTCGGTATGTATACTCCCCAGCATCTGTAGATAACTAAAAAAAAAGAACAATAACAACAAAGAGAAAAGTTCTTGTGGTATGACCTATGGAGACATACATAATTAATCTGAATAAAACACCGGTCAAGGAGGGATTGCAAGAGGTCAAATTCATCCTGCCTTTGAGTAGAAGCCACGTCGGTAACCAGGCAATTATTCGCTTGTCTTATCTCGAAATGCAAATTTGGCTTTCTGGCGGTCACTCCCCCCCTCCCCCTCCCCCTCCCTCCCGATTCCCTATATCTATCTGTCTCTCTCTTTCTTGCTGTGTTACTTTTTCTCTCCTCTCTTTGATTTTCCTCTGATTCTCTTTCTCTCTATTTTTTTTATATCTCCCTTTCTCTAACTGTCGTCTGTTTTGTCTGTATCTCTTCTCTCTCTCTTTCTCATCTCATCTCTTTCTCTCTTTCTCTCTCTTCCCCCCACCCTTTCTATCCCCTTTATACACAGATAAAATTTATGAAAATTTGTAAATTGATGCATAAGTTGCAAGGGATCTCTATTAGTTTCCCTTCAACTATCAGTGTTACTAAAGACATTATGGTATTTATTATCATTACCATTACTATTATTACTGTAAATAAATTAATCAATTAAATGAGAAAGTCATATATGTTTATAAAACACTAATTTCAGGATATACTAATGAGCTCACATATTGTTAGTATTTGATATATAAAGATATGCTTATAAAACACAAACAATATATACAAAGATTACGTATATTACTGGATATCTTCATTTCCTCTTTGCCCTATTTCTATCCCTTCTCCCTACCTCCTCCTCCTGTTTGTCTTCCTCCTTTCTCTCCTACGTCCTCTCTCTCTGTGTCTCTCTACTCCTTTGTTCAGTCACTCTTGCCTTTCTTTAACCTCCTCCTCTTCCATTTCCATCTTCTTCCTCCTTCGTCCTCATTTATTCCTTCCTACTTCCATCTGCTGTTATTTGCTACTCCCTCTCTTTCTCGGCCTCTACCCCCCCCCCCTCTCCATCCCACACTGCTCTTCCCTTAGACTCTACACTCTACACCCAACTCCCCCCCCCCTCCCCCAAGTAGCTACCCTCTACCCCCCCCCTCCCCCAAGTAGCTACCCTCTACCCCCCCCCCTCCCCCAAGTAGCTACCCTCTACCCCCCCCCTCCCCCAAGTAGCTATCCTCTACCCCCCCCCCTCCCCCAAGTAGCTATCCTCTACCCCCCCCCTCCCTCCCATACTGCTCTTCCCTTAGACTCTACACTCTACACCCAACTCCCCCCCCCCTCCCCCAAGTAGCTACCCTCTACCCCCCCCCCCCCCAAGTGCCCCCTCGCCCCCCCCCCCCCCCCCCAAGTAGCCCCCCTCTACCCCCCCCCTCCCCCAAGTAGCTATCCTCTACCCCCCCCCCTCCCCCAATAGCTATCCCTACCCCCCCCCCCTCCCCCCCATAATGCTCTTTTTTCCCTTTAAACCCCACTCTACACCCCCTCCCCCCCCCCCCCTCCCCCACGTACCTCCCCTCTCCCCCCCCCCCCCCCCCCCCCCTCCCCTTCCCTTAGACTCCACCCTCTACCCCCCCACCCCCCCCCCCCCCCCCCCAAGTAGCTACCCTCTACCCCCCCCCCCTCCCTCCCACACTGCTCTTCCCTTAGACTCTACACTCTACACCCAACTCCCCCCCCCCCTCCCCCAAGTAGTACCCTCTAACCCCCCCCCCCCTCCTCCCCCACTGCCCCTTCCCCCTTTGACTCTAACCAAAATCTACACCCCACCCCCCCCCCCTCCCCCAAGTAGCTACCCTCTAACCCCCCCCCCCCCTCCCTCCCACACTGCTCTTCCCTTAGACTCTACACTCTACCCCCAACCCCCCCCCCCTCCCCCAAGTAGCTACCCTCTACCCCCCTCGTGTCCTTAAAAGAATGTCCGCAAAGTGATATGAATAGATGGATAAGAAGGAGACAGGTAAGTAAATAGATAGACAGATAATTAGACAAATGACTGATTCATCTATTGATAAATGGATCGATGAATTACTCAGATAAGAGATAAAATATATTTTCTTTTCTTGATTATGGATGTCAGTCAAGAGACAATAGATCTATTTTTCTTTTTACCGAGAACTAATCCAATTTATTTTTATTGCTATCTTCATTTATGTAAATAAAATGCGCATTGTTTTAGTTCAGAAAATAAAGGCAATATCCTTCATTCTGGTCTTAAAGAAAGCGTTTTACATTCGAGCAAGCTAAATAAATTTTTACCCATTAAATTTTCAAACTCGAACGTCCTTTTTTCTTCTAGGACAGATAAATTTTATAGGAGGACTCTCCAAAAATGTTTTGGAAATGTCTTTTGAAGCCATAAATTACTGAAAAGGAGAATGAATAAAAATAAACGTCGAACAATTAAGAACTCGCCGGCGCAACAATATTTAACAGCCACGGGAAAGCTACCGAAGAGAGAGCAAGCACAATGTTTTTTTTTCTGCATTTCTCCCTGATTAATCCATCATCTTACAATTGAATAAAAGAAGAAAAAAAATCCTCTAAAAGCTTTACAATCGCTTATTTGATATTAAGTATCCAACGAGTCGAAAAGTTGAACGAGAGCGACAGAAAAAAAAAATGGTTTTAGACCTGTAGTCCCACAATGTCCAACTAAAATGTTTAAGCCCGGCGGTCTCTTCACAATGGCCGCCGTCAGTCCTGTTAGGATCTTCACTATGCTCCAGTAATTTTTAAGAGCGCCACGCCTTTTCGAAGCAGGTTATCCAAAAATGAACTTTATAAATCCGTTAAACATGTATTCTAAAATTTCTCCATTCGAATTTGTTTAATCTGTTCCTCCGGTGTTGTAAAGAGAGACTTAAAAAAAGAAAAAAGAGAGAGAGAGAAGAAGAAGAACGAAATTAAACCAACATACAGATATCATTTTCTTCTGGACGTGATAATGCGGATGATTTCGTGTTTTAATGTCGAAAATCACAGTCTTTAAAACCATATTTAAGACCGTAATTGCTTCACCCACTGTCACATCGAAGAAGATATATTTTTCGAGATCATAATAATTTTCGAAATAACGAAGCTATTAACCAGTAGGTTTGATAACGTTTATAAGATCAGGAAAAATCTTATCGTAAAGAATAAGGTTATTGTGAATAAAGGCT
>NW_028234440.1:1031029-1036029 GCF_977035675.1 Penaeus japonicus
TTTTTGTTGCTATCACTATTATTATCATCATTGTTATTATTATATAATCATTAATTTATCATCATTATTATTATCATTATCATCACTTTTGTTAGTATCATTCTTAGTAAAAGTATTATTACGATTATGGTCATTTTCACTATTAGTAATGTCATTATTGTTATTACTACTATTATTATTATCATTACCATTATCATCATTGTTATTATCATTATCATGATTATCAATATTACTAATCATAATTATTGCATTTTATATATAGGTAGACAGATAACCATACAGAGAGAGAGAGAGAGAGAGAGAGAGAGAGAGAGAGAGAGAGAGAGAGAGAGAGAGAGAGAGAGAGACAGAGAGAGAGAGAGAGAGAAGTAGATATACATATAGGGAACTCGGCAGATATACACACAAACAGATGAACGGAAATAGCTCTTAATTCTCAGCTATCAATGTTTCATTCCATCCATCTATTCACACACCCCCGCTCTCTCTCTCTCTCTCTCTCTCTCTCTCTCTCTCTCTCTCTCTCTCTCTCTCTCTCTCTCTCTCTCTCTCTCTCTCTCTCTCTCTCTCTCTCTCTCTCTCTTCCTTCTCTCTCTCCTCCTCTTCTCTTCCCTCTCTCTCTTTCTCTTCCTTCTCTCTCTTCTCTCTCTCCCCCCTCTCTCCTCAAATCCTCTCTCACATCCTCCTTCTCCTCTCACCCCTCTCAATCCCTCTCTCTCCTCATCCTTCCACTCTTTCCTCTCTCTCTCTCTCTCTCTTTCCTATCTTTCTATCTATCTTGTCTGTCTATCTCTCTCTATTATATATCTTCAATCTATCGGTCTGTCTAGCTCACTCTCCTCTATTATATAATATATCCTATCGTTCTATCCATATATCTATCTATTCATCTGTCTATCTCTCTCTCTCTCTCTCTCTCTCTCTCTCTCTCTCTCTCTATCTATCTATCTATCTATCTATCTATCTATCTGTCTATCTATGTATCGATCTATCTACCTATCTATCTATCTATCTCTCTATCTCTCCCTCCCTCCCCCTAGTCCCTCACTCATCCCCTCCTCTTGTCCTCCTCAGATGGAAGAAGAAGACGCTGTTCATTGGGCGAATCACCAAGAGCTTCCGGATGGGCATCGAGATTTACCTCGGCCACAGCCGCCCCACGCACGTCGCCATCGATAACATTCAGCTGGTCGAGTGTTTCAACGGTGAGTGCAGATGCTGTGTTCGTCTGATGTGTTTGTGGGATTGTAGACACACACATGCAGGCACATACATGCGCGTGCATACACACACGAGCGCGCATACACACGCACGCACACATACACACGCACGCACACGCGCGCATACACATACACGCACGCACACACGCACACACACACGTGCTTTGAACACGTGCATGTATGTGTGTGCGTATCCAAATGTGGACCATAATTGGAGATTACATTAAAATAGTGGCATCAAATGGTTACTTAAATATACTTAACACATCAATATACGTAAAATTCTCATCATAAAGTTCAAAATGCTATGTATTAAGCATTGATATTCACTTTTGCTGAAAGTTTGATCGAACGTTGTGTTATCCTTACGATAAATTTTCACGTGAAAATTTCAGATTTTCACGTGACCCCTGAACCTCCTTTCCGTAATATCTTCATAGGACACACGTCTTCAGAACTAAAATTCGGATATCTAAAGTTCACAAATGTATAGTCAGAATTTTATTGAAATATTTTCAGCAACAAAGGCAACACCAACAACAATCATTATGCAACGTAACTGCCTCTACTTATTATTTTCAACAGTGAAACAGTAACAGAAACAACAAAATCATTTTTTAATACAGTAGCGTAACTGTACACTTCTGCATAACTGCCATTACACTAACAAATGTCATTGCGTTAATGCAGTAACGTGAGACCTGCCCCATTTCAATTGCAATAATGCAATGATCATTGCTCAGATGATAACAGCCTAGTAATCAAATGTTATTCTCTCTTCCTTACCTATCCCTATTTACTCCCTCCCCCTACCCCCCACCCATTTCCCCAACACTCCCTACGTACCCCTCCCCCCTTCTATACCCTGAAATCCCTTACCTCTCTCCCCCCCCCCCCCCGCTTTCCATATTTTCTTCACTACCTGCTCACTCTCATTTCCATCTCTACCCTCCCGAAACTCCCCCCTCTTAACCACTCCCCCACTCAACCCCCTTTCCTCTCCCCTCCTCTTCCCTTTAACCTCTCCCCTTCCCCCTTCCTCCCCAAAACCCTATTATTACCACCACCCCTTCTTTTTAACCCTTTTTTAACCCCTCTCCTCACCCTTCTACCCCCAACCCCTTTCCAAACCAACCCCCCTACCACTCCAACCCCCTCTTCCAAAACCAACCCCCCTACCACTCCAACCCCCTCTTCCAAAACCAACCCCCCTACCACTCCACCCATCCCCCTTCCCCACTCTCGCATCCCAGGCCTCCTTCACCACAAACCTCCCACTATCCTGCGACGCCCGCATTTTCGACGAGTGTCATGAAGGACTACATCTGCGACATCTCCAAGGACTGTCCGTTGGGAGAGGATGAAGCTAACTGTGGTAGGTGCTCGTCTATTCCTATTGATTATTGTTTCAATCTATTATTTTTTGTTTTTTTTATATATGGATGTTTATTTTTTATTTGTGTAAATATGTTTATCGATTTATAGAGGTGATTCACTTTATTGCTTTATTTGTTTATCAAGCTTGCTTAATCATTTACTTATGTATTTATTTATCTTTTTTTAAAATTCCCTCTCCCATCCTCTCTGTTCCCCTCTCTCTCACTCCCCTTTCCTGTCACCCCTAATCTCTACTCTCTTTTTTCCTCTCTCCTATCCCTACCTCTTCCCCCTGTCACCTCTCTCTTGCCCTTCCTCTGCCCTTCCCCCTCCACTGCCCCTTCAACTTATCCCTTCCACTCCCCTCCCCCTGCCCCCCTCTCTTGCTCTTCCTCTCCCCTGCCCCCCTCTCTTGACCTTCCTTTCCCCTTACACACTCCCCCTTCCCTTCCCCCTTCCCCCTTATCCCCTCGCTCCCTTACCCATTCCACCCCAACAGAAGACCTACCCAAGGGCGCTCGCTGTGACTTCGAGGAGGACTGGTGTGGATGGCACAACAGGATAAACACTGACGAGACGGATTTCAAGAGACATCGCGGGCCGACGGAAAAGGAGCACACGGCACCCAGCTTTGACCACACCTCCAAGAACCAGTCGGGTGAGGGGGGGGGGGGGGGTGAGGACAGGGGGAGAGTAAGGGTGGAAGAGGGGAAGGGAGGGAGGGACAGGGAAGGAGAGAGAGAGTGAGAGATAGTGGGAGAGAGAGAGAGAGAGAGAGAGAGAGAGAGAGAGAGAGAGAGAGAGAGAGAGAGAGAAAGAAAGAGAGAAATGATAGAGAGAGAGAGAGAGAGAGAGAGAGAATGAGAGAGAAATAATGAGACACAGAGAGAGAGACTGATAGATAGAAAGAAAGAGAGTGAGAAAGAGAGAGACAGGTAGAGGCAGAGACAGAGACTAATAACTAGATAGAGATACAAAAAAAAAGAAATAAGAAATTAAAAAAAAACAAAAAAAACACGAATATATCTTCCTACGGTGAAAACAGACCTAAAACACAACGCCACGACAGTAGTTCCTTGAGTGGGTGTGTAATGTTGATTTTCTCGTCCCCGCAGGCTATTATTTGGTGAACATCCTCCCGAAAGAAGGTCGACTGGGTGACATGGCTGACGTCGAATCGCCTTACTTCGACCCACCCCCTTGTTACCATGGCAACCCCGACTCACCATACTACGAGTCTTGCAGGGTGAGTTTCTGTCGTTTTTTTTTTTTTTCTTCTTCTTCTTCTTCTCTTGCAGGAGAGGGGAGGGGGGGGGGGGGAGGGGGGGGGGGAGGGACGGGAGAGGGAGAGATAGTGTAGAGGGGAAAGACAGGAGGTGGAGAGGCCCAGACAGGGAGAGGGAGAAGGGGAGCTGGAGAGGAGGGAGCTGGCGCTAGAAGGAGGACAGGAGTGGGGTGAGGAGGGCGATACAGGAGGACGAGGAAAAAACGGGGAGAAAAGGCGAAAGTCAAAGGGGAAGATAGGACAGAGGGGAAGAGAGGACAGAGACGAGGAGAAAGTCAGGAGAGAAGAGAGCAGAAGAGAGGGGGAAATCAGAGGAGAAGGGGAAGAAATAGGGAGAGAGAAAAAGGGGGAAAGGAAACAGAGCGAAAGGGTAAAAGAGGAAGGAAGGGGAGAATCAAAAGGGAGAGGGGGAGTGACAAGCCTAATGGGAGAGGAAAATGGGAAGAGGGGAAAAGACCAAGGGGAAGAAGCAAAGGGTCCAGGTGTTTCCTTTTCATATTGGGATCGTGGTGCCAAGAGGAAAAAAAAAACTAAATAATTTGGTTTACAAGTTTCATATGCATATACAGTTTTAATTAGTCATTTTTTCATGTATCTATATTTACCTGTATACTTGTACAGATATCTATGTCTATTTTCATAAATGTCTGAGCATCTATGTGTCTTTTTCGGTTTGCCTATCTTATAAATCTATTTTTGTATCTGGCTTTCTACCCATCCCTCCGTCTTTCTAGAAAACTAGTTGCATCTTTATCTATCTATCTATCTGTTAATATATCTTCATCTCTCTCTCTCTGTCTCTCTCTCTCTCTCTCTCTCTGTCTCTATCTCTCTCTCTCTCTCTCTCTCTCTTTCTTCTCTCTCTCTCTCTCTCTCTCTCTCTCTCTCTCTCTCTCTCTCTCTCTCTCTCTCTCTCTCTCTCTCCTCTCTCTCTCTCCTCTCTCTCTCTCTCTCCTCTCTCTCTCTTCATCTCTCTTCTAATCTCTCTCACTCCTCTTCTTTCTATCTCCTACTCTCTCTTGCTCTCTCTCCACTCCTCGCCTCTCCTCCTCTCCTCGCACGTTCTCTCTCTCTATTTCTATCTTCTATCTTTCTATCTATCTTTCTCTCTATCTATC
>NW_028234440.1:1043529-1052590 GCF_977035675.1 Penaeus japonicus
TACTATATAAATATATATAATATATATCTCTCATATATATATATATATCACCTATATTATATATGTATAATATATAAATATATCTCTATATATATATATAAATTATATATTATATATATATACTATATCTATCTATATATCTATATACGAGAGAGAGAGATGAGAGAGAGAGAAGAAGGAAGAGAGAAAGAGAGGAGGAAAGAGAGAGGAGAGAGAGAGATAGAGGGAGAAAGGGGGGAGGAGAGAGAGAGAGAGGAGGAGGAGAGAGACGGAGAGAGAAAGAGGAGAGAGAGACGGAGAGAGAAAGAGGAGAGAGGCACGCGTGTGACAAGGAAAGAGGAGAAAGAGAGAGAGGAGAGAGGAGATGAGAGGAGAGAGAGAGTGCCATGGAGTGAGAGAGAGAGAGAGAGAGAGAGAGAGAGAGAGAAATAGATTTTTAAAAATTGATAGAAAAATAGATATAGATAGATAGTTAGATCCATACCTACATACATACATACAAATATACATACATACCTGCCTATATATATGGAGAGAGAGAGACTTACAGAGAGAGATATCCACAAAGAGTCAAGAGGAAGTAGTAGGAACGGCGAGGGAGGCAGTAATTAAGTGTCACGAGAAAATGGCTGCTTTAATCGGGAAGGGATCACAGGAAAAGGGTCGAGACTAGGCTGTAATGAGGCTAAGAGGCGGAAATAGGCAGGGGAAAAAAAGGAAATGAAAGAGGGGGGGAAAAAAGGTGAAGATAGCCAGGGGGAAAAATGAAGAGGGGGAAATTTGGTTGGGGGGAAAATGTGGAAATAGGAAAGGGAAATAAAAAGTAAATGAGAAAAGGGAAGTAGGTAGGGGGGGGGGGGGAATGTGGAAATAGGCAAGGGTTAAAGAGAAAGGAAAGAAAAAGAGGTAATAGGTAAGGTGAAAAAGGATGGAAATATGCAGGGATAAAAATTCAAATGAGGAATTGAAATTGGGTAGGGGGTAGAGGTGGAAATAGGCAGGGAAGAGAAGAAAATGAGGAAAGGGAAATAAGTAGAGGAAAAAGAGAAGGAGAAACGGTTCAGGGGCAAGAGAGTGGAAATAAGCAGAGAAAGAAGAGAAAGAGGAAACGAAAAATAGGTAAGGGGAAGAGGGGGCAAATAGACAGGGGAAAACGGAAGAAATAGGAAGCGAAAAGAAAGAAAATGAAAATGGGGAAATAGGTAATTGAAAAAGGATGAAATAGGCAGGGGAAAAAGAAATTTAAAAAAAAGTAAGAGAAGTAAATGAGTGAGGGAAAATGGATCAAGGGAAAAAAGGGTGAAAATAAGTAAAGGAAAAAGACGGAACTAGACAAAGGAAACAAGAGAGAACAATTAGGAAGGTTGAAAGGGAGGATAAGGTGTGGAAATAGGTACAATCGAACGATAAATAGGTGAGGAGGAAATAACTGACTAGAGAATCGAAAAGGGAATGGATGAGGAAAAGAAAATGAGTTGAAACAAAAAATAAAAGGGTGATGATGAAACGTTGCGAAATTGAAATAGAAGTGTAGCGGGGGCAAAGCTACAATAAGGTGAGGAAATTAATAGAATCGATAAGAAAATTGATTTTTTTTTCTTTTTTTTTTTTGTGAGAAAAAGAGAAAGGAGAAAGATGGGAAGGGAGAGTAAGACCTAAAAAGGAAAGAGATATAGATGAAAAGAAGAGCAGAAAATAAGTGAGTATATGATTTTTTAAGATGAGGGAACGGTTGTTGAGATGTTGTGATAACGTGAAAGGAGGAGGAGGGAAAGAGATTTTAAAGATGTGGAAATGATTGCATTTGGAGAGGCAATGGAAGGTGAGTCAGATAGTGGGAAAGAAAATGTTGATGAAGAAAAAATATTGAAGGAAAAAATGGCACAAAAATTTCAGGGAAAAAAAGGAAGAAAGAAAATGCTGGGAGGAAGGGGAATGAAAATGTTGGGAAATAACAAGAAAGAAAAAACAAAATGTATGCAAAGATGATTCAGTAATTTGTTTAGGGAAAAACAGAAATGAAAATGTTAGAGGAAAAGGGAGTTATGAAAATCCCAAAGAAACAAAGGTTGGAAGACAAAGGGAACTGAAGAGGAGAAGGGGAAATGCGTCAAAGTGAGGAAGGGAGGAAGGGAAAATGATGAGAGTGATAAAGAGGATGAAAGGACGAAGGGATAAAAGGTCAAAGGGTACTCATTAAATTATTTTCTTTCTTTCTGATTATGCATCTGCGTTATATGTCAACACAGTACATTTTAGTTTATTCATTCACAGTACATTCTGAACTCTAGTTCATTTCGCGTCCTCCTAACACGTTATACATCTCAATACATTGTGTATCTCCTTAATATATATTGCAACCTGGCAGTAAATTGTGTATCCTCTCTATAGACTATGTATGCGTGTCATCATATTATGAATACCAACACATTATGTTTACTCTTAATACATTATGTATACCAGCACAATATATATATCCCCAAAATCGTATTCCCTCAACACATTATTCATCCCAACCCTCACCCACCACCTATACTCTTGCCCCCCCCCCCCTCTTAAAAAATAAAAAAATAATAAAAATCAAACCAAGTTACTTGTTAAAAAAAAAGGTAGTGAAATCAGCAGTGATATCCCGTAGACTTTCCACCCCGACCAAAAGCCCTTCTTTGAGGTGATATTGTTTCACAGGCTCCTCCTCCTTAGCATTGATTTTGACGGCGTCGAACCCCTTTCTTTTCCTCTCACCAGGTACAAGATTGTGGTGAGCAACGTGAGGGGTTCGAGGTATTACGGTGACCTGGCTTTCGATGACTTCAGCCTCTCGCAAGAATGTTTCGGGAAAGGTGAGGTTCAAGTCGTTATAATGCTTTGCTTTTTTTTGGGAATCTTCATTTTTCTTTCTTTTTAGATTGCCATCTTCATCTTTTTCCATTTCATCTCAAGTTATCAACTTCTTTGTTTATTTTTTGTCCTTACATTATCCTTTTTCTCTTCCTCGATCTCAAAAAGGGAAAATGATAATGATGATGATGATGATTATCAACATTATCATTATCAAGATAATAATGATAATTAAAAAAATTATAAGAGTAATGATGATAATGATAAAAGATGATGATGATAATGATAACAATGATAATCATTATCATGATAACAGTAATAATAATAGTATGAATATGATAATAATGTCAATGATGAGGAGGAAAATTTAAATGAAAATAATAGTGACAATAATGACAGTAATAACAGTTTTGATGATAATGATAATGAAACTGAAAATGATAATCATTGTCATTATCATTGTTGTTATCATCATTCATATTGTTATCATCATTATCATTATCATTGTTATTGGCATCGCCAATGAAATATTTATAAGAAACAAGACCTAGTAAACAATTAAACTTCTAAGCAAAGTCACTCTGTGTAAAGTTAGCACAGCCCATAAGTCAGTGAGTCAGTCTGCTGTTGTTTTAACCTTTCACTATCAAAACATTTATGCAAATTATCCAAAGTGGAGAAGAGGTTGTTCAGTACAAATCATTTATTAAAGCTCTTACAGTAGTTATAATAGGTTTGCTATTACTATCATTACTCTCTCGTTCGTCATTACGTAGTTCAGGTATTTTTTAAACTAATGACTGTTTTCTCGTTCCCTATATATGTTTTAAATAATACGTGAGTGATTTTGAATAAATCTGATATCATCAATTAAAGACAAACTATATAATTTTCTTGAAACACCTGTTTGTTATGAATACACCATATCCAGTCAGAAAAAAATGTATTCATAATTGTAGTGAGCCAGCTGATCTTGGCATGACTATGCCATGTTTAGTGAAAGAAAAGCTATTGCAATATCACCGAAGAATGATTTTGATTGAATTCATTATAAACAGTCAAAAGGAATACGGTTTCATAGAGCCGATTGATTTTGAATACGTAACATCCAGTAAAAGAAAATGAAATAAGCAATTCTATAGAATCACATGACTTTATATCACTACATTATTTTCACCTCAAAGAATATTGACATTTTATCGAAACAGCACACTTCCTTGAACTGAGCTATAACTGAGGTTACGAGACTAGGTTACGCCGAGAATTTCCGAAGCACTATCTCTATTCACGTTTGAGGCCGGCTATAAAAGAGGTGCACTTTACAACCTACTCTATACTATAAACTTGTTATGGGAGAGGTTGCTACAGAAAGCCAGCATTCCTCTGTGTTCAGTATAAGACGACGTGGAAAGATATCGTTTCCACGCCACAAAATGGTTCTCTAGTCAATACGAACTTTTGTAACTCGTTTCACTTATGGTTTTGATGCGTAGTTGGGTTGTTTCGTGCATCGTATTAAAGGCTGCAACTGCAAGTACCGTATTGTTTTCGGTGTACCGAACTCTTTTATATATTCATGAATAGAAAAATAAGAAATTTCTCCAAAAGACATAAAAGCGGCTACAGCACACGGATATTTTTTATACATACAATTCAAAGTCTGTTAAAAGAGAGAGAAGCATCTAAATCACAAGTAAACGAGGCAATAAAAGTTCATCTATTAATCTTTTTTTATTTCCCTACCGCAATAGTCAATATTTGAACGTGACCTGATCTGACCCGAAATGACCTTTCTTTGTCCCTTCGTACAGGTGTCCCTCCAGAAGCACTGATTTGTCCCGTGCCTCCTGCGACAGATGAAGCACCAAGTAAGTCTCTTATTGTACTTAAATTAATGTTAATTTCTTGTATTAGAAATAAAGTGTTTAATTAGTTTCAAATTCCTTCTATATACTTTTCAATCTCCTTGTCGATTGCAATCTGTCTATGATGATATTTTGCTTTATTTTGGCTTTGACGAAGCGACACGTTTTATGATGTAATCATTCTTTTTTTGTAATCTTTTCCCCATTTTTTTAATATGTGTCTGTTATAAACCGTTATTGTTACTTTTTATATTTCATCATAGTAATAAGAAATCTCAGTGATAATTATCCAAAGAGAGAGAGAGTGAGTGAGTGGGAGAGAAAGAGTGAGTGAGCGTGTGTGAGAGAGAGAGAGTGGGGGGGGTGAGCAAATGAGAGAGAGAGAGGGAGAAGCAGAGAGTGAGTGAATGAGCGAGTGAATCGAGAGAGTGTGTGTGTGAGCGAGAAAGTCAATGAGTGAGTGAGAGAGAGAGAAAGAGAAAGTGAGCGAGTCAGTGAGTGAGCGAGTCAGTGAGTAAGTGAGAGAGAGAGAGTGAGTGAGTAAGTGAGAGATAGATAGAGAGTGAGTGAGAGAGAGAGAGAGAAAGAATATAAAAAGACATAAATTTCAATGACCCAAAAGTAGTAGTTAAGTAAAGGGAACAAAAATAATATACATAGGAAGATGAGGGTAAGGATTGTGAGAGGAATACAGAAAATAAAGGGAAGAAGATATATAGAGAAGACCAAATAAAAACAGAAAATCCAAATAACGGCGAAAAGTTCCGGCAGCATAAGAATGGTCGAGCAGGTAGTATTCTTCATATATATAGGTTCATATATCATTCACCATAGTTATTGTTATTGGCTTATGGCAAAACCATTCAACATTAAGCTCTCGTATTTCTACTTCTCCAGATTATTGGTTCTATTGATATCAAATGTCTGCAACTTATAAGGTTCCACAATTGAAAGTAGCAAGCAGTACCCACCAACCGACCCAAGAAGTATATTTCATGTCAAAATGAGTGTTGCAGATATTGACGATCAACATGTTTCAGCAACATGTTTCAGGTCGAAAGGTCAAATTAGGACTGTCGTGGTACGGAAAATCATTGCCTTTTAATAAACTTGACCATGGTTGATAATGTAAATGAATGGATAGGCAGAGAAATAAATAGCTAGATCTATGAATAGATATATGCATAAATTAATAACATAAAGAGCTAGATACAGGAGAGAAAATAAAATGAAGACCAACCGCGAATAAAAATAAATGATTATGTGGGTAAAAAAAAAAAAAAAAATGATAATAATGAGATGATCTGAACAAGACCTAATATATTTTAACGAGATCCAACATAAAAAGATATATATATATATCTATATATATATATTTATATATATATATATATATATATATATATATCATATTAATATAATATTATTAATCATAATGACACCTGGACAAAGACAAAGATGGAATAGATAAAAAGGTGAAGAGAAGGTTTGGAAGAGACGAAACAAAGGTAAGAACAAAGCAGCATGTGTGTGAAAGTGATGATAAATTCCGCGTGGTCCGTCTGTCAGCATCGTTATTAGCTATCTGAGGCCCGGAGGGAGTGACTGGTCAGGAATTGTTGGACAATTTCATATTTCTGCCCTGTCCTCTCTTTCCTTCTTTCTGTCTGTTTGTTTTCTCTCTTTCTCTCTCTCTCTCTCTCTCATTCTCTCTCTCTCATCCTTTTTCTCTCTCATTCTCTCATCTCTCATCCTTTCTCTCTCTCATTCTCTCTCTTTCATTCTCTCTCTCTCATCCTTTCTCTCTCTCATTCTCTCTCTTTCATTCTCTCTCTTTTTCTTTCTCTCTCTCTCTCTCTCTCTCTCTCTCTCTCTCTCTCTCTCTCTCTCTCTCTCTCTCTCTCTCTCTCTCTCTCTCTCTCATTCTCTCTCTCATCCTTTCTCTCTCTCATTCTCTCTCTTTCATTCTCTCTCTCTCATTCTCTCTCTTTCATTCTCTCATCTCTCATCCTTTCTCTCTCTCTTTCTCTCTCTCTCTCTCTCTCTCTCTCTCTCTCTCTCTCTCTCTCTCTCTCTCTCTCTCTCTCTCTCTCTCTCTCTCTCTCTCTTTTGATGATCGTCTGTATGTATGTGTACAGGAGGAGAAGGAAGATCATGAATTGGAGGCAGGAAACAACAGAAGCACGGATAGTTCGAGGGGGAGATAAATAAGAAGAGGGGAGAGAGGAGAAAAGAGATGGAGGCGACGACGGAAAGAGAGGGGAGGAGTAAAGCGGGGCAACAAGACAGAGGAAGGGAAAAAAAAAAAAGCAGGACAAGGGGAACGAAAAGATTGCGAATGGAGGCGGGGGAGAGGAGAAATGGTTATGCGGAACGACTGAAAGGATGCAGAGGAGAAGGCGGAGAAGAAGAAAAGTACGAGGAGGAGAAGAAGGAAGGAAAAAATAAAAGGAAGTAGGGATAGAGTAAAAGGAGGAAGAGAAAAGAGGGAAAGGAAAAGAGGAATAACAGGAAGAAGAAATGATGAAAAGAGGGAAAGAAAGGGAAGAAAAATAAGAGAAGAAAAAAACAGATAAAGAATAAGTGGAGGAAGAGGAAAAAGACGATCATGAGGATGATGAAAAAGAGGAGAAGAAAGAAGATGGAAAAAAGGAAGAGAAAGAGGAAGAAGACAAAAAAAAAACGATGTCGACGGGGGGCGGGAGAAGGAAAGAAGCAGAAAAGAGAAAGAGGGACGAGAGAAAGCAAAAAATAAAAAAAAAAGAGAAGGCGGAAAGAAAGACGGTTGAAGAAATTGGAATAGATGGGGGTTTGGCTACACGCGTTAACATATTTTCAGCAAAGTAATTAGCTCGATTTTATCTGCTATCTTTATTTTATCTGGAAAAAAATAAAGATGATCATATAGTGAATAAGCAAACATGTGAATTAAAGAATAAACAACTAAACAAAGAATCTATTTAAAGAAAAAAAAAAGAATATATACTTTTAAAAGGATCAAAATTCAAAAGGAGTTTGGGAAGTAAGACTAAGAATACTGTGCTGAAGAGGATGCTGGGAGTGGACGGGGCTTCGAGGTTCAAAAGTGTTACTTGTGAGAAGACAAGATGGAAGTTCTGAAGATAAGGCCGAGTTGATAAGCCTCTTGCCTCGTCTCTTCCTCTTTTTCACTATTTTCCTTTTTTTTTTTTTTTTTTCCTTGGTCTTCTCCTTCTTCTTATTCTTTCCTTCTTTATCTTCTTCTCTTCTCCTTATCTTCTGTGTTCTCTTCTTTTATCCTCTTCTCTCTCTCGTTCTTTCTCTCTCTCTCTCTCTCTCTCTCTCTCTCTCTCTCTCTCTCTCTCTCTCTCTCTCTCTCTCTCTCTCTCTCTCTCTCTCTCTCTCTCTCTCTCTCTCTCTCTCTCTCTCTCTCTACTTTTCCTTCCCCTCTTCTCTATTTTTTCTTCATTCTCCTCCTCCTCTTATTTTTTTTCTTTTCCTCTCAGCTTTTTTCTTTCTCTTCTCTTTTGTTCGTCCTTCTCCCTCATCATTGTCTCTTCGCTCTGTCTCCTTTTCTACTCCTCCTCTTCTTCTTCTCCACCTTTCCTATCTTCTCTGTCTTTCCCCTCTTCTCTCTCACTCCTCTTCGTCCTTTTCCCCTTTTCTCCCCTCCCCTCTTCCCTCTTCTTCTCATTTTCCCTATTCCCTTTTCTTCCATCCCTTCCCCTCTACCTTCTTCCTACTCCTTCTTCCCTCCCCCCTCCCCTTGGGTGCAAGCCCCCCTCCCCACTCCCCCTCCCACCTCCTCCCTCCTCCCACTCTACCACCGTTCATCAGAGCAGTTCTACGCCGTTCATTCAAAGATCTCCCCGATGACGTCATGACCTCGGCTATGACGTAAGATGCCTCGGGCTGCGAAGCATTGAGCGGCTGGACAAGTGAGAGGAAACAAGTGTGGGTGTTAGATACAAGGCGAGCGAGGCAGGTTGGCAGAGCGAGTTGGGAATGTTGCGAGAGTGAGCGAGTGAGTGAGAGAGGGATTAAGGAATGCTCTTAGAGTGAGAGAGAGAGAGAGAGAGAGAGAGAGTGGGGGAGAGGTAGAGCGAGGAGAGATTGAGAAGATGAGAGAGAGAGAGAGAGAGAGAGAGAAGTTGAAGAGTGAGTGTGGCAGGTCGGAAGAAAGAGTAGGAAGGCTGCAAAAGTGAGAGAGAGAGAGAGAGAGAGAGAGAGAGAGAGAGAGAGAGAGAGAGAGAGAGAGAGAGAGAGAGAGAGATGTTGAAGAGAGATATAGATAGGAAATAGCTAAACGGATATGAGAGATAGAAAGTGGGAGATAGAAGAGGAATGACAAAAAGAAGCTGAGAGAGAGAAAGAGT
>NW_028234440.1:1055190-1058353 GCF_977035675.1 Penaeus japonicus
AGTTATGTGCTCACTCAGTGTGTTTAAAGATACATAAGGTGTCTTAGGTAAGATCTAACGCAACACCGCTAACGCGTTGAGACTTCTTGAAGGGTTATAAGGGGCGTTAACTGTTCCCGGCAACGCATCGGGTGTTTTACGTCATCGTTTAAGCCCCGCCCATTCCGACCCCAGATCCAAACCTGCTGTTATTGCCACTTAGTCTTGCTTTTCCTTGTCTGTGATTTATCCTGCGGCTATTGTTGTTATATCTTTCAACACTGAATTATTAAATTAATTTCTAAACCCTTATACATATAGAGAACGAAGAAGCAATCCATAAGCACCGCTGAAACAAATGAAGAAAGGAATGATGGAAAGAAAATATATGTAAACCTTGTGATTCAACCCATGGTGTCTCAGTCCGTTCCTTTGTTGATGATAATGTTTTGATAAAATAGATTATGATTTACAGCTTGGCATGCAATATGACTTTGATAACTATGAATACCGCGAATTTCCAAATTAAAGCTTTATAAAACATGCAATATGATAAATAAACTACTTTAAGGATGTTATTGGACGTGGCGTGTAACGAGTGGTGTCAGGTGGAATATATACATCATTATCAGTTTTTATTTCTGCATTGTGAAAAGAGTAATAATTTTTTTTTTCTTTCTTTTTTTTTTTGGTTATTAAAAAAACTGGTCATTAATACGATGGCTTCAAATATTTCTCACAAGACATGAAAGAGTGAGTGAGAGAGAGAGAGAGAGAGAGAGGGAGAGAGAGGGGTGAGGAGGGAAGGAAAGAAAGGAAGGGAGGAGGGAACGAGAAAGAGAAAGAAAAATATATATTATATATAGATATAGATAGATAGATAGAGAGAGAGAGAGAAATTATGTAGAGGGATTCAGATATCATGAAATAGGCAATGATACAGGGGAATGTAGACATGCAGAGATACCATTAAATATGTAAGCATACAGATAGTTGTAGAGATACAATGAGCATAGAAAATATATATTCGGATTACAGAGACAAAGGAAGATGAAGAGATACAGAGAGAAATGTATATACAGAGGGATGTCTAGATACAGGGAATTGTCGAGAAAGAGAAAGAGAAAAAGAAGGGTTAGAAAGAGCAGTCTTTTTTCCTTAATCCGGATTTTTTTTTTTTTTTTCGTTTACCATATTTAAGTAAACACGTACTTCAAGAAATAATGTATAATGTGAAATACTTTTTTCATGATTTATTATTTTTCATTAGATATAAGAAGCGTCAGTGTGGAACATGACCATGCCTCTCAGTACCTCCTCCACGGTACAGTACTACCCGAACATGTGGATTTTCTGTTGTTGTTTCGAGAGCGCCTGGCAGTGCCGTCAGCGTCTATAGAAACTAAAGACCTCATTGGCTAAACCTTGAACGCGTTCACACTTTGTCTCTACAAATGACGCCCATACTCACACATACGTTCTTACTTTCTATGTGTTTGTGTGTTTGTCTGTGTGTTTGTGTAACCGCTTGAATGGTCTTTTCTGCCACACAGGTAGAGTCTGTATGTTTGGCAACTAATGTGATGTTTAAGTTACCTGTATTTTCTTGTTCCGTAATTTACATAAGCATTGTTAGATTGTTACCGTAGGGAGAGGAATTCTTAGGATATGGTATAAAGTTGGCCTATGATTACTTTGAATTTGTATACGTTCTGATATTGTATGATTAGAACTCTTGAGATGTTTGAGTTCATATTTCTTAAACAGTCTTTCTTTATGTAGCTACGTTATGGTTCAGAAATGAAATTATGAGAAATCCTAATTCAGAATTTCGTTGAACGAAAAAGAAGGCTGGACGCTGAAGTTTGTAAAACGTAACATGTATGATATGTTTTTTGTTTGGAACTTGAGATGATTTTGAAGAGTAAGGCAGTTGCAGGTGCATATCGCATATCATGTCTTCAAAATTACTCAGTCAGTCAGTCTACATCTCTCTTTCCATATATATTTACCATTATTATCATAATTGTTATTATCATTGCTTCTGTGATTATTTTCACTGTTACTAATATCATCATCATTATTATTATCATTATTATTGTGAACATCATTATCATCATTATTATTATCATCATTATCATTATTATTTTTATTACTTTTATTATTGGCGTTATTGTTGCTATACTTGTTACCATCATCGCCTTATTATTATTTTTTTCTTTGTTGCTATCATCATTACTAAATCTATTATTATCACTATCACTTTCATTATCATTATTATCGTTATCATTTTGTTGTTATCATCATTGCTGGTGTTATCATCATCATTTCTATTAATATGATCCTCGCTATCATTACTTCGATTGATATTATTATTTTTGTTCTTAATCAAATACAGTAAGGGTATAGTACTAGTGAATCATTATACGTTTATTATTATTATTATTATATCATATTATATTATCATTATTATATCCTTATTATTATATAATTTTTTACGAGAGTTTTTTACGAGCGTTAACACAATTCGACCCTCGTGTTTCTTGGGACCATCCATGACTGTCGTAACTCATGAGAAAGGCAGCTAATTATTTTTCTCGTCTTTAGACTTCCATGGCACTCTACCGTTACTCTACTCTAATGATATAACTAATTAGTATAATAATAATACTCTACCGTTGACTCACAATATGTAAGTGAGCTGGAGTTACATAATTTGTATGTTATTCTGTGGCAATACATCTGTGGTCTCTCCCTTTGGTGTTATACTTCCATTATAGCGAGGTGGCTCGGATGAACTATATGACATCCTCCAGCGGTTGAATACGCTTTACGATGCCTGTGACTGCGCTCGTCAGTAAAGTTCAAAGATATCTGCTTGCGTACACTAAGCGGTTGATCTTTGCAGTACAACAGGCCTTTTTCGCATTTGGAAAGTGGCCAATTTGTGGACTAAGTTCTAATACATTTTTATGGTTGTATTGGCAATACCTGATATTAAAAATCGGAAGTGCCATAACTGATTTTGTATTCGAGAAACAACTTTCTCTGTAGCTACATTTCCAAAGCACACACACACACACACACACACACACACACGCACACACACACACACACACACATATATATAATATATAATATATATATATATATATATATATATATATATATATATATATATATA
>NW_028234440.1:1070056-1080056 GCF_977035675.1 Penaeus japonicus
AGAGAATAGAAAAAGTAGAGAAAATAGGGGTGGTGGATGAGGGGAAAGGGGGAAATAAAGAGAGAGTGTAAGAGGGGTTGGGAAAAAAAAACGTGGAAGCGCAACACATACCACACAGGGTGAGTATCCCCCAGAGGCCACAGGCAATCCCAGGGCCCTACCAGGCTGCCCCCCCCCTCAGGCCAAGGCCAGGCCAGGTGACCCTACCTCCAGGGTCCAGCAGATCCAGCTTCATCCATCCCCCCACCAGGCACCCCCCCCGTCCACCAGGTACCGCCCCAGGTTCATGTATCTCAGGTGTTCCCCCAGGCTCCCCCCAGCAGGGTGCCCACAACACTCTACCCCAGGGCAGGCAGGGGCTGGGTGAGTTTTAGTCTTGGAGGGAAGGGGAAACATGGGAGGGAAGGAGGAGGGGGAGGAGGGAAGGGGGTAGGATGGAGGGGAGAAATAAAGGAAGGGGGTAAGAGGGAGGGAAGAAATGAAGGGAGGAAGAGGAAAGGGAAAGAGGAGGGGGGCCGCCGCCGCCGCCGCGCTCGCTTCCGCGCTTCCGCCTCCGTTCCCGCCGCCCGATTCCCGCCGCGCTCCCCCGCCTCGCTTCGCTTCGCTCGACGCGCCGCCGCCGACCGCTTCCCGCCGCTACCGCTCCGTTCGCCGCGCCGCTCCGCCGCGCTTCGGCCGCCCCGCCGCGCTTCCCCGCCTCGCCGCCCGCCGCTTCGCCCCCGCTCGTCCGCGTCGGCCGACCGCGCGCCCGCCGCACCCGCGCCGCTTCGTCCCGCTTCGCCCGCCGCTCGCTTCCCCGCCCGCTTCTACGACAGCCCGCCCCCTCGCCGCGCCGCGTCCGCTTCCCGCGCCCGCCGCCGCCCTCGCTTCGCCCGCCCGCGCCGCGCTTCTCCCGCTTCCCCCGCCCGCCCGCGTGTACCCCGCTTCGCACGGCTTTCTCGCCGCGCCCGCCCGCTCCGTCGTCCGCGCGCCGCGCTCGCTTCCTCTTCGCCCCCGCTGCAGCCCCCCGTCGCGCCGCCGCCGAGCGCTTACCCCGCTGCTCCCGCGCCGCCGTTCGTTCCCGCGTTACCGCGCTTCGCGCGCCCCGCCGCGCGCCGCCGCGTCGCCGCGCTCCGCTCCCTCCGCCCGGCACGCGCGTCTTCGCCGCCCGGCCGCTTCCCGCTACCCGCTCGCTCCGGCCCGCTTCGCTTCGCCGCTCGCCCCACCGCGCTCCGCTTCGCGCTTCGCGCGCGCCGCTTCTCCCGCTTCGGCCGCACCGCTCCGCTTCGCCGGCTCGCCGCCGCCCCGCTTGCATCCGGTTCCCGCTTCTGCCCCCGCCCCCGCCGCGCTCCCCGCTTCCCGCGCGCCGCTCGCCCCGCCGCTTCGGCCGCGCCGCGCCCGCGCTTGCGACTTCCCGCCGCTCGTCTCCGCTTCGCCGACTCCCCGCCCTCGCCCCCCCCGCCGCCCCGCCCCCGTTCTAACGCCGCGCCGATTCGCTTTCGCCGCCCGACGCTCGCCGCGCGCTCGCCGCCCCGATGTCGCCGCCCGCTTGCCACCGGCGCTTCTCGCCGCCGCCCCGCTTCCGCACCGCTTCCCCTGCCGCCGCCGCCGCCAGCCGCCCGCTTCTCCCCGCCGCCGCCGCGCCGCCCGCGCTGTCTCGCCGCGCCGCCCGCGTTCCGCCGCCGCGCTTCGAAGCGCCCGCGCGCCCCGCCCGCTCGCCCCGCTTCCGCCCGCCTGTCCGCCCCGCCCGCCGCCCCCCGCCGCCCCGCGCGCGCACCACCCGGCCGCCGCTTCGCTTCCGCCGCGGCTTCCCGCTCCGCACCCCCGCTCGCCCGCTTCGCTTCTAAGTCGGGAAGAGGAGGGGAAGGTGAAATGTTGGGGAGTGAACAGAGAAAAATACAGAGAAACATTCGTGTTAAGAAATGGGTGTGTGGATACTGCGGTGATAGTGAGGTCGTGGAGGAGGGGGAGTGGTGGTGGTGGGGGTGGGGAGGTGGGGTGAGGGGGGAAAGGTGGCGGCCTAAGAAATACAAAAAATAAAGCGGAAAATTAAGAAAGAAGAAAGAAGACGAAAGAAGTGTATGTATTTATGTATCGTGAATCTTCATGTCTACCTAGGTCTGTCTGTAGGTCTGCCTAATCCCTAACCTACCTACAACACACACACACACACTCACGCACACACACAACACACACACACACACACACACACACACACATATATATATAGATATAATATATATATAATATTTATATATATAACATATATACATACATATATATATATATATATATATATATATTATAAAATATATATTATATATATATATATATATATATATATATAATTATATACACACACCCATAAACACACATAACAGACATCAAAAAAAAAAAAAAAGAGAAAAAAAAAAGAAAGAAAGAAAGAAAACAAACGCCAATAGATATATGACACAAGAAAAAGGATCAAATGAGACAGAAACCCCCCACAAACAACCCAAACCAACACTTCACCCGCACCACCGTAATAGGATGGTATTATATAATGCTTGAATGAAGCATGTAATTCTGATGAGGAATAATCGAATCGCGTTAATTACATACTCATGCGAGGGGGATTTTATTCATCCTCATTTATATTATATATATATATATATAATTTATATAAATATATAGATTATATATATTATATATAATATATATATTTTTTTTTTTTTTTTTTTTTTTTTTTTTTTTTTTTTTTTTTTTTAATCTACATTTGTCATTAGAAACTCTGTTCCTTTAACTGCGCATCTGACACTTCTTTTGTCACAGCGAAACAGACGATGCAAATATGCTTTCCCTTTTTTTTTTTCTTTTCTTTTTAGAAAGACCCCCAGTTAGAGAGCACTTTTGCAAACCTTTCATTTTTTAAAAGAAATTAGAAAAAACAACAACAACAAAATAGGGTATATAAATGCGCTGAGTTCAATATAACGAATGTAGACAAAGGTATAAATAAGAATGAATATCTTCATAGCGCAAGAAATGTAATTAACGCGCAATTCTGATGACGGCGACCGAAACGCGTTAGTTACATTTCTTGCGTCGTTGAAGTTATTCTTTCTCATTTATACCTTTTTCTACATATAGTTGCGCATCTGCCTCTTCTTTTGTCATAGTGTAACAAACGTAAATATGATTTCCTTTTTTTAATGACCATCTAAACACTTTTTTCAGCCCTTTCCTTCCTTTAACATAAACTAAAAATCGGAAAGAAAAGAAATATATATCCCAAAAGCGAAAAAAGTGAATATATAATTACGCATATGCAATTTCTTTTGTCATAGTACAACAGTCTGCGTAAATATGCTTTCCCTTTTAGAAAGCCCATCCAAACACTTTTTTCAGTACCTTCCATTTTGAACATAACTTAAGAAAGAGAAAAAGAAATAAAAACAACAACAATAACAAAATATATCGGACTTATAGTTACCACTTCTTTCGTCACAGCAAAACAAACGACATAAAATATGCTTAGAAAAAACATCTAAACAAATCTTCAGTGCTTTCCTTTTTGAACATAACTTAAAAAAACAACAACGACAAAACACATCTGCCACTTCTTTCGTCACATCAAAACAAACGACGTGAGATATGCTTAGAAAAAAACATCTAAACACATTTTCAATGCTTTTTATTTTATACATAACTTTAAAAAAACAAAACAAAAAAAAAGAGAGATATACTTGCGCATCTACCAATTCTTTCGTCACAGCAAAACAAACGACATGAGTTATGCTTAGAAAAAACATCTAAACACATCTTCAATGATTTCCTTTTTTGAACATAACTTAAAAAAACGATAAAAAACGACAAAAACAAACAAAAAACAAAAGAGTTATACTTGCGCATCTACCACTTCTTTCGTCACAGCAAAACAAACGACGTAAGATATGCTTAGAAAAAAAAAAAAAAAAACACATTTACAATACTTTTCATTTTGTACATAACTTTAAAAAACGAACAAAAAGAAAGAGATATACTTGCGCATCTACCACTTCTTTCGTCACAGCAAAACAAACAACATAAGATATGCATAGAAAGACCATCTAAACACATTTTCAATGCTTTTCATATTGTACCTAACTTAAAAAAAACGACAAAAAAAACAAAAACAAAAAACAAAAGAGATATATACTTGCGCATCTACCACGTCTTTCGTCACAGCAAAACAAAAACAAACGACGTAAGATATGCGCTCTCCGTCCTCGCGTGCTCGAACACCGCGAGTCTCATTTCCTGCAAATTGCACTTGATCCACGACCCTATAGATTGCCGGACCGCGAAGGTATTTCTCTGATTCATAATTATGATACCTGTCATTACCTTTAGACCGCCTAACAGCCATGAGGACTTGTGTGGGCGAGACAGAGGACGGGGGTGGGGGTGTGGGGGGTAGGGGGAAATAGGGGGAGAGGGAGGGAGAAGAGGGAGAGGAAGGGGGTGGAAGGAGGGGGGGGGGTAGGGAGGAAGGGGAGGGAGACAGGGGAAAGGGATAGATAGGAAATAGGGGGAGAGGGAGGGAGAGGAGGGAGAGGAAGGGAGGGAGAGGGAGGAAGGGGGGGTAGATAGGAAATAGGGGGAGAGGGAAGGAGAGGAGGGAGAGGAGAATGGAGGAAGGAGGGGGAGGAGGTGAGGGTGACTAGGGAGAGGGATTGGTAGGAAAGAGGGAGGGAGGGGGGTGAAGTGAAGGGAAAGGGAGGGAAGAGAAAAGAAGAGGAGGGAGAAGAAGATGAAGAAAAAGAGGAAGAAGTAGAATGAGAAGAAAAAAAAAAAAGAAGGAACAGTAGAAGAAGAAGCAGAAACAGAAGAAAAGGAAGATGATGAAGAAGATAAAACAGAAGAGGAGGAGGAAGAAGAAGAAGAGGAATAAAAATGATAATAATAATAGTAATAATAATAATGATTATAATAATAATAATAATAATGATAATAATTATAATGATAATAATGATGATAATAATAATAATAAGAATAAAAAGAAGAAGAAGAAGAAGTAGAAGAAGAAAAAGAAGAAGAAGAAGAAGAAGAAGAAGAGGTAGAAGAAGATGAAGAGGAAGACGAAGAAGAAGAAGAAGAAGAAAAAGAGGGAGAAGAAGTAGAAAAAGAGGAAGAAGAAAAAAAAGAGAAAAAGAAGAAAAAGAAAGCGAAGAAGAAAAATAAAAGAGAGAAAAAGAAGAAGAAGAAAAAGCCGAATCAGAAGAAAGAGAAGGAGAAGAAGATGAAAGAAGAATATATATATATATAAATCTTCAATCTTCCTTTTTCGTTTTGGTATTTCCGTTTCCATTCCGGTCAGTCCTTGTCCCTCTGACACGTGATTTCCCCGCGGTATTGTTGTCTTTCTTTTTCCTCCCTTTTCGTCTTCATTCCTTCGTTTTTTGTCTCTTTGTCTATTTGTCCCGTTCTTTCGTTCTCGTTCCTCTTCATCGTCTCCTCTTTCTCCTCCTCCTTCTTCTTTTTTTTTTTCTTCTTCTTCTCCATCATCGTCATCGTCATTATTTCTTCTTCTTCTTCTTCTTCTTCTTTTCCTTCTCCTCCTCCTCTTCCTCCTCCTTCTTCATCATCATCATCATCTTCTTTTTCTCCTCCTCTTCCTCCTCCTCCTCCTCCTCCTCGTCCTTCTTCTTCTTCTTCTTCTTCTCCTCCTTCTCCTCCCTCTCCTGTTTCTTCTTCATTTTCTTCTTTATCTTTTTCATATAGAGAGATATATGAAGACAAACCGATGAAAATCAAATGGTTAAAGTGATGAATAAGTAAATACGCGAATAAATAAGAGAATAACCAGATAATTAAGGAGTAACAATACATAGATAAATAGAGAAACAAATAACTACACAAACAAATAAATGAATAAACAAATAAATCGGTAAACAAAGGAATAAATATACGAATAGATACAAAAGTAGAAAAAATAAATCATAAATCATAAATAAAAACAACAACAACAACAACAAAACAAGCGCTAAAACAAACAAACAAATCAATTCTAAATCACCCTCACCCCCCACCCCCCATCCCCCTACAAAACAAAGTCACTTCAAAGTAATAAAAATATCATGTCTTCACCTCATAACTCACTCTTATAAACACTCAATCGACTCCTTTCCTTTTTATTCTCACTTCCGAAAACCCATAAATAATAATAATGATAACGAAGATAAACCAGAGAGGGAAGGGAAGGAAAGTGAATCGAAAAAGAATTTAAAGGGCCTTAATTTTAAAAGAAAGGTAAACAAAGGAATAAATATACGAATAGGTACAAAAGTAGAAAAATAAATCATAAATCATAAATAAAACAACAACAACAACAACAAAAACAAGCGCTAAAACAAACAAACAAACCGATTATAACTCACCCCCAACCCCCACCCCCCCAACAAAGCAAAGTCACTTCAAAGTAATAGAAATATCATGTCTTCACCTCTTAACTCACTCATATAAACACTTAATCGACTCCTTTCCTTTCTTATCCTCACTTCCGAAAACCCATAAATAATAATAATGATAACGGAGATAAACCAGAGAGGGAAGGGAAGTGAAAGGAAGATAAGGATAAAACAGGAAGTTGAATCGAAAAAAAAGAATATTTAAAGGGCCTTTAACTTACTTCTTTAATCCTTAAAAGTACGGTTTTGACTGTGAAAATTTCTTGTTTCGTCTCGTAAATAAGTCGACTGGACGGAAAGATGGCCGTCAAGTGACCGATGCGGCTCGTAAAATTGTCGAGTGAATCTGCACGGATCGACCGCCGAGGTTTTCGCTCGTGCCTTCGCTGGTCCTTATGATTCTCCCTGCTCTGTGTTTTTATTTCTTTCTCTTTTTCTTCTTCTTTTCTTCTGGCTCTCTTTCTTTCTTTCTTTTTCTCTTTCTCTCTCTTTTTCTCTCTTTTTTTCTCTTTCTTTCTTTCTCTTTCTTTCTCTCTCTTTCTCTCTCTCTCTATCTCTCTCTCTCTCTCTTCTTAAACCTTCATTTCCCCTTCTTCTTTTATTTCGCTCTCGTTTCCCTTGTTCCTTCTTCTTATTCACCACCCTTCCCCAACTCTATCTCTTTTAACTCTTCCTCTTTTCATCGGTCTATTCTCTTCATTTTTCTAAATTTTTCCTCTTTATCTTATTTTTCTATTTCTTTTTTTTCATCTTTCTCTTTCTCTCTGTCTCTGTTTTTGTCTCTTTCTGTCTGTCTGTCTCTCTGTCTCTGTCCCTCTCCCTCCCTCCCTCTCCCCCCCTCTCTCTCTCCTCTTTTTCTCTCTCTCCTCTCCCCTCCCTCGCTCTCTCTCTATTCACTCCACGTCTCTTCCATCTTTCTCCTCTCCCGTACTTCATTCTCTCCTTATCTCCCTTTTCTTCCATTCCTTCCCCTACTTCCTTCCTCTCCCTTCACCCTTATTCTCCCTTCCTCTCCCTTCATCCTTTCATTCACCCATCTTCTTCCTTCCCCTCCCTTCATCCATTTATTCACCCTTTTTCTCCCATCCTTTCCCTCCCTTCATCCTTTTATTCACCCTTCTTCTCCTCCCTTCCCCTCCCTTTATTCTTTTATTCCCCCTTTTTCTCCTCCCTTCCCCTCCCTTCAATCCTTTTATTCCCCCTTTTTCTCCTCCCTCACCCATATCCGGACCCACTTATCAACGCAATGAGATGCAAATACACGGTTACCCACACACCCACTTGCCCACGCCATGCCCATACCCAGTTCACCCATACCCAATTACCTACACCCACTTACCCACACGCTACCCATACCCAATTACCTACACCCACTTACCTACGCGTTGTCTGGTTACCTGGTTACCCATACCCAGCTGCCCACGCGATGCCCATAAATTTGGGCCTCGTTTCCCCGCCAGACGAGGTGCCACCGAGGAGCTGATGATGATGGGGATTATGGGGCCTTGGCGGCGGGGGGTAGAATTAAATCCGTGGATGGGGGAGGGCGGGGGGGGAGGGGGGGAGGGGGAGGGGGAGGGTTTTTTTTTTGTTTTCTCTCTCTCTATCGTTGTCTGTCTCTTACTCTGTCTCGGTCTCTTTTTTATTTCTCGGTCTCTTTCTATTTCTCTGTCTCTGTCTCTGTCTCTGTCTCTGACTCTCTGTCTCTGTCTCTGTCACTGACTCTCTGTCTCTGTCTCTGTCTCTGTCTCTGTCTCTGACTCTCTGTCTCTGACTCTCTGTCTCTGACTCTCTGTCTCTGACTCTCTGTCTCTGACTCTCTGTCTCTGACTCTCTGTCTCTGACTCTCTGTCTCTGACTCTCTGTCTCTGACTCTCTGTCTCTGACTCTCTGTCTCTGACTCTCTGTCTCTGTCTCTGTCTCTCTGTTTCTGTCTCTGTCTCTCAGTCTCTGTCTCTGTCTCTGTATCTGTTTCTCTCTCTGTCTCTGTCTCTGTCTCTTACTCTGTCTCTGTCTCTGTCTCTGTCTCTATTTCTATCTCTATCTCTGTCTCTGTCTCTGTTTCTATCTCTGTCTCTGTCTCTTACTCTGTCTCTTTCTCTGTCTCTGTCTCTGTTTCTCTCTCTGTCTCTGTCTCTTACTTTGTCTCTTTCTCTGTCTCTGTCTCTGTCTCTGTCTCTGTTTCTGTCTCTGTCTCTGTCTCTCTTTCTCTGTCTCTGTCTCTCTTTCTCTGTCTCTGTGTTTCTCTCTGTCTCTGTCTCTGTCTCTGTCTCTCTATCTCTCTTTCTCTGTCTCTGTGTCTCTGTCTCTCTTTCTCTGTCTCTGTCTCTGTCTCTGTTTCTCTCTGTCTGTCTCTCTCTCTCTCTCTCTGTTTCTCTCTGTCTGTCTCTCTCTCTCTCTCTCTCTCTCCCTCCCCCCCCCCTCTCTCTCTCTCTATCTTTCTCTCTGTCTCTCTCTCTCTGTTTCTCTCTGTCTCTCTCTCTCTCTCTCTCTCTCTCTCTCTCTCTCTCTCTCTCTCTCTCTCTCTCTCTCTCTCTCTCTCTCTCTCTCTCTCTCTCTCTCTCTCTCCTCCTTTTCTTTCTGCTTCTTTGTCTCTCTCTATCATCAACTATGTTATATTTCCTCTTCCTTTTATTTTTTCCTCTTTGCTTCCACTCTTTTCGTCCGTTCTCTCTCTTATGTCTCTCGCCTCTTGCTTTTCTCTTCCTTCTTCATTTTCTTCTTCTTCTTCGACTTCTTCGTCTTCCTTTTCTTCTACTACTTATTCATCTTCTTCTTCCTCACCCTCTTTCTCTAATTCTACTCCTGATTTCTTCTATCTCTGTCCTCTCCCCTTCTTGTCTTCTTCTTCTTTCATCTGGTGGGTAAGTGGGTAAGGTAGACGAGTAGTGGGTAGGGACGAGCAGTGGGTAGGGACGAGCAGTGGGTAGGGACGAGGAGTGGGTAGGGACGAACAGTGGGTAGGGACGAGCAGTGGGTAGGGACGAGGAGTGGGTAGGGACGAACAGTGGGTAGGGACGAGGAGTGGGTAGGGACGAGTAGTGGGTAGGGACGAGCAGTGGGTAGGGACGAGCAGTGGGTAGGGACGAGCAGTGGGTAGGGACGAGCAGTGGGTAGGGACGAGTAGTGGGTAGGGACGAGCAGTGGGTAGGGACGAGTAGTGGGTAGGGACGAGTAGTGGGTAGGGACGAGTAGTGGGTAGGGACGAGTAGTGGGTAGGGACGAGCAGTGGGTAGGGACGAGTAGTGGGTAGGGACGAGCAGTGGGTAGGGACGAGTAGTGGGTAGGGACGAGTAGTGGGTAGGGACGAGCAGTGGGTAGGGACGAGCAGTGGGTAGGGACGAGCAGTGGGTAGGGACGAGCAGTGGGTAGGGACGAGCAGTGGGTAGGGACGAGTAGTGGGTAGGGACGAGCAGTGGGTAGGGACGAGCAGTGGGTAGGGACGAGCAGTGGGTAGGGACGAGTAGTGGGTAGGGACGAGTAGTGGAGTTAGTGGGGTAGGGTCGTGAGCAGTAGAGTGGGTAGGGACGAGGTAGCGGTGTGGGTAGGGAACACGTGCAGTGGGTAGGTCGAGGAGAGGAGTGGGTAGG
>NW_028234440.1:1095056-1100056 GCF_977035675.1 Penaeus japonicus
ACAGATGTTTAATTCCTGGACGCGGAAAACAATACAAAAAAAAAGAAAAGAAGAAAAAAAAAAGATAAAGGTAGAAGAAAAATAATATCAAACACACGGGATGAATTCATTATGAATTCCCCCCCCCCTTACCCTTTCCCCTTTCCCTATCCCCCCTTTTTCCCTTTCCCTATCCCCCCCTCTCTACCCCCCCCTTTTCCCTTTCCCTATCCCCCCCTCTCTATCCTCCCCCTTTTCCCTTTCCCTATCCCCCCTTTTCCTTTTCCCTATCCCCCCCTTTTCCCTTTCCCTATCCCCCCTCTCTACCCCCCCCTTTTCCCTTTCCCTATCCCCCCCTTTTCCCTTTCCCTATCCCCCCTATCCCCCCTCTCTACCCCCCCTTTTCCATTTCCCTACCCCCCCCTCTCTATCCCCCCCCCTACCCCCTCGACTGTCACACACCGACTCTTGCTTGCGGAGACACCGCGGTTCGTCGCTGTCTGCTGTCATCACGAGAGCTTGTGGCTTGCAATCACGTGCCCGAAACATCAACAATTGCAACAGGGGGGGGGGGGTCAGGCGGTCACGTGTTTGTTGTGTCTGCTTCTCGTTAATACTATTTGTTGCTTGTCATTTGCAACGGGAGGTCTTGTTTATTAAGGGCCCACGTGGCAGTTGCAAGGGAAAGCATGCACTTTGCGTGTGCTTGTGTTGTTTGGCGGCGTGTGTGCTTGTGTTGCATGCCGTGTACCTTGTATTGCATGGCGTGTATCTTGTATTGCATGGCGTGTACCTTGTGTTGCGTTGGTTATGAGATGGATGGCTTTTTGGTTGCCGTTTTTTTTTGCAATCGTATTATCAACATCGCTTTCTTTCAGTGCAATTGATGATAGTGATGGCAGAGATGATGGTAATGATTGTGATAGTGATGATAATGGTAAGAGTGATGACAAAGAGGATGATAATGATAATGTTGATAATGATTTTGATAATGACAATAATAATTTTTAAAATGATGATAATATTAGTGATATTAATTAATAATGATGAAGATAATAATGATAATGATAATAACTATGACTTGCTATAAATGATGATGATAATGATAATGACCAGGATTATATAGTTATTAATGATAATAATGATGGTAATAATAATAAGAATAATGATAATATAACAATCATGATAATGATAACATTGATGATGTTAATATAAGGATGATAATGATAGTATCAATAATTCTAAAAATAGTTATCATCATCTTTATCGTTATTATCATTGTTGTTATCATTATTATCATCATTAACATAATTATCATTATTATCATTATTATTGTCATTATCATCATCATTAACATAATTATTATTATCATCATTATTACTGTTATCATTATTATCACTGACAGTATTATCATCATGATAAGCACTATCATTATTATCATTGATATCATCATTATCATTATCATTACTATTATTATTATTATTATTACCATTGTTATCATCATCATTACTATCATTATCATTATTACTATCATTGATATTAACATTATTATCATTATCTTTATTGTTATAATGATTATCACTATTATCATGATGATTATTATTGTTATCATTATGATTTTGATAATAATGATGCTAATGTCATGATGATGATAATTGTAATGATGATAATAATAATATTAATTGTGATAAAGATGATAGTAATAATAACGCTGATAATAACAACACTAACGATAACAATATGATTGGTAATATTCATATAATGATAATGATCATGATGGTAATGATAATAATGATAACAGTAATAATGATAATGACGATAATGATAATGACAAGAATAATATTAATGGTAAGAATTATCATTGTTATTATTGAAATTGTTATTATGATAATCATCATTATTGTTATTATCGCTATCATCAAAAATTATCATCATTATTATGATAATGATGATATTACAATTTTCATTATTGATACTATCCTTACTATTGTTATCATTATGATTAACATTATTATTATCATTATCATCATCATCATCATCATATCTATATATATTTTCATTATCATCATTAATGTTATTATTGGTTATCATCATTATCATTACTACTATCATCATCATTATTATTATGACCATTATCCTTATCATCATCATTATTATTATCATCATTATCATTACTACTATCATCATCATTATTATTATGACCATTATCCTTATCATCATCATTATTATTATCACCATTATCATTATCATCATCATCATTAATCTTATTGTTATTACTAACATGATCATTATAATAATCATTATAATTACTACTATCATTATTATTATCATTATGATTTTTATTACTGTTATCGTTGTTAATATCATTATCCTTATCCTTATCATATTTATCATAATACCATTATTATTGTTATCACATTATTATCATTAAACTGGTGAAATATACACAATAGTCAGTACCTAGAAATATATCGTTGGCGTTTCACTGTTAACTGTTGTTATGACCTATGACCTCCTGTAGATGCGGTTGCCATAACGCTCAATACCCGTCAAATTTTCAGCTCGACTTTTGACTCTTCTGGAAAAAAAAAGTTAAAGTGGTTGTTAGAGAAAAGCGTGAGAAATTTTTGGGGATAAGGAGTGTGTAAAGCTAATATAATCAGAACTACATATAGGATAGTTTAGGAAAATGAGATACTGTGAAATGACGTGAGAATGATACTGTATATAGTATAAAGATACAGTATACCTTACTACCATGATAAAAATGACCCTCGTCTAAATACCATATAAAAAAAGAAAAAGAAAAAGAAAAAGAAATCCGCAAATAGGTATGCTATTGTGAAAGCAAATGAACGATCCAAAATTGAAAGTGAATAGTGGCTTGTATACATTAAAAAAAAAATCTAAAATCCAAAAGAAAAAAGAAAAAAAAAAGAAAAAAAAATGCAATGACTACACGCAAACTTCCGTTCCCAACCCCAGGCTTGATTGCAATCCCTGTTTTTATACACAATGTATAACTGGACCAGGGTTAAAGTGACCCCGTCCATGTTGTTACAGTTTCCTGAAGGAAGTTCTACACTATGTCTGTGGCTTTAGCGGGATTGTCCCTTTTTTTCCCGATGGAGAAAAAAGGGGTAAATATTATATGAAGAACTTTTGCATAACGGTTTCGGGAAGCTATCGTTTATGAGGTATTCCTGGTTATAGGGAAAGGTTGTGTATTATTGTTATTATTATTATTATTGTTATTGTTATTATTATTATTGTTATTATTATTATTATCATTATTATTGTTATTATTATTGTTATTATCATTATTATTATTATTATCATCATTATTATTATTATCATTATTATCATTATTATTATTATCATCATTATTATCATCATTATTATAACTATTATTATTACTATTATTACTATTATTATTATGTGGGCAAGTACCGTGATATTTGCATGGGTTCATTTCCTCATTTATTATTATAATAATTTTTATTGCTATTATTTATATTAATATTATCATTATCGTCATTATCATCATTATTAGTAATAGTGATTATTGATAATAGGATTCCTTCCTTCACTAATCATCAATATTATCATTATATCATTACTATTATTATTATCATTATCATCATCATTCTAATCATCATTATCAATATTATAAAAATTATTATTAACATCATCATTATTATTGTTATCATCATTATCAGTATCATAATTATAGTTTTATCGTTATCATTATAATAATAATGATGATAGTGATAATGATAATGATGATAAAAAGGATAATGATAATGACAATTACAATAACAACGACAATGGTGAAGTGTAATTATTATTGTTTTCATCATCACCATCATTATTACTACTTTCATCATTGCTATTGTTATCATTGTTATCACTATAATGATGATAATAACGATAGCAGTAATAATCATAACAAAAACAATAATGACAATAATAATAGTATTAATGACAATGACGGTAATAATCATTGTTGTTATTCTTATCATTGTATCTATCATCATTATCATTATTGTTATCATTATCATTATAATCGTGATTTGATAGTAATACTATTAATGATAATTATGATACTAGTAATGATAATAACAATTATAATAATGATAATTGTAATAATGATGATAATAAACATTACTATTACCAAGATCATTGTTACTACTATCATCATTATAAATATTATCATTACTATTATCATTATCATGATTATCAACATTATTATTATCATCCTCATTATTACTATTGTTATTATTACCATTATTATCTTATCATCATTATCATTATTCGTGTCATTATTATCATTACTATTGTTATTACTGTTGTCATTATCACTACTATTATTATCACTATTATTATCATCATTATTATCGTTATCATTATAGTCATCATCATTATTGTTATTACTATTATCATTGTTGTTGTTTTATTATAATTATCAATATTATCATTATCATTCTTATCATCATTATTATCATTATCATGAGTAGTAGTGGTAGTCATTATGATCATTATCGTTATTATCATCTCCTTTAGTGTCACAATTATCACCATTATTATTGATCTTTTATTATCACTATCATAATCATTATCACCATTATTATTATGATTATCATTATTATTATCATTATCGTTGTTATTGTTATTATTATTGTTGTTATTATTATATTTACTATTCTTATCACTATTATTACTATTACTATTATCATTATTATCATTATCATCATTACTGACTGTTATTATCATTACTATCATTATTGCTACTGTGATAATGACATTATGATAGTGTTGATCATAATATAATATATGATATATATATATATATATATATATATATATATATATATATATATATATATATATAATATTATTTCTATATATATATTATATATTATGTATATGTATATATAATATATATATTATATATATATACAGTTTATGTATATATATATTAATATATATATATAATATATATATATATGTGTGTGTGTGTG
>NW_028234440.1:1144484-1146984 GCF_977035675.1 Penaeus japonicus
TCTCTCTTTCTCTCTTTTTCTCTCTCTCGTTCTTTCGCTCATTCCGATACAGATTACTGTTTAAGCAGTTTTAGCAATGGCACCATTAATGAACATAGCCATCACTCCCCCTCCCCCCCCAACACAAAACAAAATTGCACAGTTGCTCTTCGTTGCAAAAACGATCACATTTCCGGATACATCGTCATATTACACTCTCTCCTCCTTCTCCATTCTCCCTCCCTTTCCCCTTCTCCCCTCCTCTTCTCTCTCCTCCTCCTTCTCTGCTCCGCCTCCTCATCCTCATCCTCCTGCTCTTCTTCTCCTCCTTCTCTTCCTGTTCCTTCCCCACTCCTCCTCCTTTTTCTTCTTCTCCTTCTCCTTCTCCTCCTCCTCCTCCTGCTCCTCACCCTTCCCCCTTTCCCCTTTCCCCTTCCCCCTGTCCCTTCCGCTTCCCCTTCCCCCTTCTCCTTTCCCCCATTCCCCATTCCCCTTCCACCTTCCCCCTTCTCCCTTCCCCTTTCCTCCTTCCACCTTCCCCTTCCCCTTCTCCTTTCCCCCATTCCCTCTTCCCCTTCCCCTTCTCCCTTTCCCTTTCCTCCTTCCACCTTCCCCTTCCCCTTCCACCTTCCCCCTTCTCCCTTCCCCTTTCCCCCTTCCCCTTCCACCTTCCCCCTTCCTTATTACCCTGTCCCCCTTCCCCCTTCCCCCTCCCCCCTCCTCCCTCTTAACCCTAATACCCAAAGCACTTCGCAAACACAAACCGCACGCAATCCATCGGGTAATAGGTTAGAATGCCTACTTCCCTCATCGCTCCATTTTAAACACCTTTTAGCGTCCGTTTTGCGGGGCATAACATTAGCGTTGATGAAAAGGAGCGTTTTGCAATCCCCGACGCGAAAATAGGTCAAAGAGCACAGCGCCTTCCCCATAAAGATTGTTGTTGCTATGAGGCGAATGGGGTCATTGGAACAGCTTATATTGGATTACATTGTTTGAGCCCAAACGAGGAATTACGTCGTGGACGAGACTAGAACATGTTCTGAACACGTTCGGAACGCGTGTTTGTGTTTGGATGCATAGGTAGGTGTGTTTGTGTGTGTGTGTGTGTGTGTGTGTGTATGTATATAGATGTATGTATGCATTAATATATATATATATATATGAATGCATATGTGTATGCATGAATATAAAAAAAATGTTACTGACCAGGTGAGTAAAAGAATATCATAAAAAAAAATAAAAATAAAATAAGAGACGAAAATTCGTTTTAGCAAACTGACATTCGATGTGTTTGGAAATATGATAAACTCAGAGAGAGAATTGGTTCAAATATTAATAGACGAATTAACAATGTCTGAGAGGCAGGAAATGTCAGACTGTGAAGTGCATAAAATTGCCTTAATAGTTAACGAGATACAATTCAATCGAAGAGATGAGAGACAGTAATTATATCTCATCTGCATATTTAGATTCCTATGCTGGAATGAAATGTATTTAGAATAATGATAGTAATGTACAGTCTCATACATACTATTGATACTTATAAATGTTATATTGGTCCTACTTATATCTTCTCTGGGTGATTTTTTATTGTATCACACATGTGGAATATAACTGTGATTATGAATATATAATTAATATAATTAGGGTGATATAATGAATAGAAGGAATGTTATGAAAATTTAAAAGTTAATGAAGTAGAGGTGGAGAGAATAATTGCACCATTAATAAAGATAGAAATAATAACAGTGCGAGAAACGGTTATGATGATTGTAATAATGATGATTATGATGATGATAATGATTAGATTGATGATGATGAGAAATCAGTTTCTCACGCTTATAAATGTTATTATCATCATTATCGCTGTTATTACAGTTATCAGAATCAATATGGCTATCAATTTTGTTATCAATATTGTTATCACAATAATTCTCATCATTATCATTTGTTATCATTTACTCTCATCATTCATAAGATTAATATACATTAGTTATACAGATAGTTAACAATAAACATTATCAGTATTATGTCGATAATGTTAATGATAATAGTTATGCCAAAGCTAAATATAACAATGGTCATAGCAGGGATGATGATGATAACAATGTTAACAGACTTATTAGCAATGAAAATATTGATAGAATTACGAACTCAACAACAAAATGTGTTGAAGTAGAATACTCAAAAGATATTCAAAACAACAACAACAATAGGAGCAACTTTTCATATATTTCAGTTTCTGCTTCCCCTCCCGTTCCCTCCTTCCCTCTCCCACCCCCTCTCCCCTCTCTCATTCCCCGCCCTCCGTCCCTACCTCATCCCCTCCTCCCTCCTTCTTCTACCTCTCCCTCCCTCCCTCCTTCCTTTATTCCAGCTCTTCCCTCCTCTCCTCCCTCACTCTCACTTCTCCCACCGTTCCCTCCTTGCCCCTCTCCCTTCCACCCTCCCACCCTCATTTCTATCCCTCCCCCCTCTATTTCCCATTCCCTCCTCAATCCCTCCCTCCCCTTCTTCC
>NW_028234440.1:1159484-1165249 GCF_977035675.1 Penaeus japonicus
TTAATTTAGTTTCTTTTATAGATAGTTAGTAATAATGAATAAAGAAAGTATAAAGTAATTATTCATGAAAAGTCTATGATTCTGTAATCACTCTTTGAGTTTGAAACGAGAAAAAGATTGACGAGAAAACACACACACATACACACACACACACACACACACACAAACACACACACATATTTCGGTCCCACTTCAAAATGCAAAATACTTATCTCTGCCATGTGTTGCCGGCAGAATTTTTGATTTCTCTCATCACCTACGCTCATCATCTTAAAAAAAAGAAAAACAAAGAAAGAAATAACTATTTCTTGAGGTCAATTAGTCAATTAGTCAATCCGTCTCTTCCGCTCTCAAGGTTATGAGATCTTCCTCTTTTTATTTTTTTCAAACAATTCTGTGATATATTTTTATATTTATTTATTTATTTATTTTTTTCTATGTTGGTCTGATCTCTCATAAATCTTCCTAGTATGTACCACTATATCACCAACTTCTTAAGATGTTTTTTAATTTCTTTAATTTCCTAATTTTCTTCTTTTTTTTTTCTTAATCTTTGACTTTCTTGCATATTGTGAAAAAAAAACTCTTTCATGAATCTATTAATTTTCTCAAGCTTTTTATACCCCGACTTTTATGTCATATCCTTTGGTTTCCGTACAAGTCTTTGGTACTTGAGTAAGGTATGTGTCTATATCAATCTCAATTTTTAAGTTTTAAGCATAATTCTTTTCGGATATTACTGATAACGATCACTTTTTGATTTACTCATCCTTTTCCCAGCTTGCTTTTAAGCCCTCCTAATCAAGGGTACTGAAATTTATTGCAGAACTTGCAAGATGATATCACCAGCAAAGCTTACGCATTTCCTACTTCTATTTACTCACTTTATTTCCCAAGCTTAGAGACTCAATTCAATTCAACTCTTCAGATATCAACATCCCGTTGGGGATATCATTACGTAAAGTTCCCAAGGTAACGCCAAAGGATGAAAAATGTTGCAGAGAGTAAAAAAGCTGCAATGATTTTGTTCTTGGTCTGTGGCGTATCCTCTCAGGACACTAAGCCTTCTTTGAGACACCATATTCCCAGTAATATTTGTAGTCAAGCCGTGGTGATCTTGCAGTCACTACATCAAGCTGCCTCGCTTTGTCTTGAAGAGAAAGAGAGCGAGAAAGAGAGAGAGAGGATGAGAGAGAGAGAGAGAGAGAGAGAGAGAGAGAGAGAGAGAGAGAGAGGGGGGGGGGGGAAAGAGAGAGACAAAGAAAACACAAAATTTTCCCTCCTTTTCCTCTTTTCCTTTTTTCTCTCCCCTATTCCTCCCCTTCTCATTATTACTTCCTTTTTCGTTTGCTCCACATACACTCGCTTCTCTCGCTTTCTCTCTCTCTCTCTCTCTCTCTCCTTCTCTCTCTCTCTCTCTCTCTCTCTCTCTCTCTCTCTCTCTCTCTCTCTCTCTCTCTCTCTTCTCAGTCTCCTCTCTCTCTCTCTGTCTCTCTCTCTCTCTCTCTCTGTCTCTCTTCCTCTCTTCTCTCTCTCTCTCTCTCTCTCTCTTCTCTCTCTCTCTCTCTCTCTCTCTCTCTCTCTCTCTCTCTCTCTCTCTCTCTCTCTCTCTCTCTCTCTCTCTCTCTCTCTCTCTCTCCCTCCAGCCCTTATCCTTCTCCCCACCCTCCCCCTCCCCCATCCCCTCCCGTCCGTACGCTTTCCCTACCTATCCTTTACTGCCTTTTTTCCACACTCTCCCTACCCACCCCTCACTCTACCCTTCCCCTCATTACCCCTCTCCCACCCATCATTTCCCTCCTCACCCCTCTCTGTTCCACCTTTCCCCTCCCCCTCCCTATTCCTCAACCTCTTCTTCCCGCCCCTTCTTTCCCACTCCCCCCTTCCCTCCTCTTCTCCCCTTCCCTTTCCCTTCCCTCTCTCCCACTCCCTTTCCACTCCTATCCTCTCACCTCCCCCCCCCTCTCTCTCTCTCTTTCCCCTCCCCCTCTCCCCTCTCCCTCTTCCCCATCCCTCTCCCCTCACCCTCCCTTTCCTTTTCCCCTCTCCCTCCCTTTCCCCTCTTCCTCTCTCTTCCCCCTCCCCCTCTTCCCCCACTCCTTTCCCCCTACTCTTCCTCCCTTCCGTCCCTTCCCCCCTCTCCCCCCCCCCCTCCCCCTCTTCTCCCTCTCTTCTCTCCCCACTCCTTCTCCATCCCACTTCCGACCCCCCCTCTCCCCTACCCTCTCTTCTTTCCCCGATCTCTCTTCTTGTCTCTTCCCTCCCCTTCCCTCCCTCAGTCTTCCCCTCTTATTTCCTTCTTCCCTTCTTTCCCCTCCCCTCTTCCCCATCCCTCTCCCTCCCCTCCCCCTCCCCTCTTCCCTCCCCCATCCTTTTTTCCCTTTCCCCTCTCTCACCTCCTACGCCCCTCTCTTCTCCCTCCTCTCTCCCTCATATCCCTCTCAATCTTTCTTTTCTTCCCCATCCCCTCCCCCTCCCTCTCCCCTCTCCTCTCTTCCTTCTCCCTCTCGAAATGTAGCAGAGGGGAAACGGCGCTTTCATCACACTGGCCTCAGATGCTGGAGAGAAGCTGGATCTTCCACATCAGAAAGGGGCTTGGCAAAAACAGAGCATCCATTAGACCCGCTCGACCTTTTAAAGGGAGGTAAGGAGGTAGGGGAGGGGGAGGGGGAGGGGGAGGGGAAGGGAAGGGAGGATGAAGGGAAGGGAGAGGGAAGGGGAGGGGAAGGAGGGAGGAGGTAGGGGAAGGGGAGGGAGGGAGGGGGAAGGGAAGGGGAGGGAGGGAGGGGGAAGGGAAGGGAGGGAGGGAGGGTGAGAGGGAAGGATGGGAGAGGGGGAGGGGGAAGGGAAGGGGAGGGAGGGGGAGGGGGAGAGGGAGGAAGAAGGGGGGAATAGGGGAGGAGGGTAGAGTGGAAGTTTATGGGGAAAGGGGAAAGGAGAGGGGGGTAGGGAGTGGGGAAAGAAAGGATGGGATAGGGGAGTGGGGAGGGAGAAGGGATGGAGGAGTAGAGTGTGGAGAGAGGGGAAAGGAAAGGGGAGGAGGGAGTAAGAAGAGAAAGGAAGGAAGGAGGAAGGAGAGTAAAGAGGAAAGGAAGGAAGGAGAAACAAGTGGAAGGGAAGGAAGAGAGAGAGGAGTAGGGAGCATGAGGAAAGGAAAGGTTGAGGGGAAAGGGTTAAGGGGAGAAAGGGAAGAAGGGGGAGGAAAGGAGAGAGGGAGATCTTGGCCAGCATCGTTTTGTCTCTGTTTCCTCTTGTTAATCTTTTCAGGGTCATTTTTCAGCTCTTTATCTTATGTACTTATCTCTCTCTCTCTCTCTCTCTCTCTCTCTCTCTCTCTCTCTCTCTCTCTCTCTCTCTCTCTCTCTCTCTCTCTCTCTCTCTTTCATCTCTCTCTCTTTCTCAGATAGTGAAACAAAGAGAGAAGAGAGAGAGAGAGAATGAGAAAGAGAGAAAGAGAGTGAGAGAGAGAGAGAGACAGAGAGAGAGAGGAAAGATAGTGAGAGAGAGAGTGTCTGTAAGACACTGATATTGCATATCATGTGACCTGAGACACTGATTATACCTCCTGTATTAGTTGATTGTCATATGCTAGTATTCAGTCTTGACCTGACACTTCCTGCTTCCTATGTCCGCTTCCTGCAGCCACCCTAGCAGCTGTGCTTGCAAGCAGATGGCCCTGAGGCATAGAAAGTAGCCCAAGAGGCGTACATAAGCCAGGACAGGCAGAAGGAACCGTCATCAGAGATGGCAGAATTCAGACAGACAGAGAGAGAGAGAGAGAGAGAGAGAGAGAGAGAGAGAGAGAGAGAGAGAGAGAGAGAGAGAGAGAGAGAGAGAGAGAGAGAGAGAGAGAGAGAGAGAGAGAGAGAGAGAAGGAGAGAGAAAAAGAGAGGATGAAAATTAGTAATGTATATTATTAAAATTATATATATATATATATATAATATATATATATATATATATTATATATATATATATACAGAGAGGGGAGAGAGGGGGGGAGAGGGGGAGCGGGAGAAAAGAGATTGATATATATATAATATATTTTTTTTTTTATTTTTATATATATAAATATAAAATAAAAATTATACATACATATATATAAATTTATATATATATATATGCATATATATATGTATATATATATAGAGAGAGAGAGAGCGCGAGGGGGGGGGGGGGCAGAGACAGAGAAAAAGAGATGAAAGAGAGAGAGAGAAAAAAAGAAAGAAAGAGAAAGAAACCTAGAGAGAGAAAAACAAACAAACAAATGTTAAAATAACAATACAAGCTAAAAGCAAAAAATAAACAAAATGAAAGCAACTGGAGAGAAACGCAAAAAGCCATCTAATGAATCACGCAAAGATCAGCAACAAATCCCCCCCCCCCCTAACCAAGAAAAAGGGGGGGGGAAGGGGAAAAGGGGAAAAGGGAGGAGAGAGGGGGCGAAAGATAAGAGAGAAGGAGGACGAGAGGAGAGAGGAGGAGAGAGGAGTGAGAGGAGAGAAAGAGGAAGAGGATAAAAAAAGGGGGGGGCCGCCAATATTTTTTATAATAAATATATATTAATCTATATATATATATATCTATATATATAATTTTTTTTTGTGTAGTTAGATAGATAGATAGATAGATAGATAGATAGATAGATAGATGGGTAAATAGATAGATAGATAGAAAGAGAAAGAGAGAGAGAGAGGCAGATAAATAGATAGATAGAGAGATAAAGAAAGAGAGAAAAAATAAAATAAAAACTTGGGAAAGAGGAAAGTGGCTAGCTAATTCATCTCAAGTTGGGATGGAACACAGATTTTTCGCCTCATATCGCCTACGATTAAGAAAATGGCGTTCTTTTCTATAGCTCATCCGTAGTCCGTAATGGCTTGAGTGAAAGGCTAGCTCCTTGTACGCCAGAGAGAGGGGGGTCAGGGGGAGAGGGAGAGGGGGGAGGGGGTGGAGGAGAGGGGTGGGTGGGGTGGAAAAGGGTGAGGGTGGAGGAGAGGGGTGGATGGGGTGGAGGAGGGTGAGGGTGGGGGAGAGGAGTGGATGGGGGGAAGGAGGGGGGATGGAGAAGGTTGAGGTCGAGGAGGAGGGAGGGGGAAGGGGCTGAGGAAGGGGGAGTGGGGAAAGGAGAATGAGATGGAGGGTGAGATGGATGGGGGGAAGTGGAGGGGGAGGAGGAGAAGGAATAGAAAGAAAGAAAGAAAGAGAAAAGAGAGGAGACTGGGGAAGAGGGGAGAGGGAGAGAGAGAGAAAAGAGGAGAGAGGGAAAGAGAGAGAAACCCAAAGGGTATGAGAAGAAAGTAATCGAAAAAGAGAGAGAGAGAGAAGGAAACCAGGAAGAAAAAAAAAAAACAGGAAAAAAAAACGAAAAACAAGAAAAAAGAGAAGCAGAAATAAGTTGAACGGAATCCATCGTCAGACTGCGGCTGTCGCTCCTACCGTTAGCCTCAAGGATTTATCCCTCTGTTTACATCAGTCTGCCCTCCTATCCTCGGAGAAAACGGAAGATTTCGCCATGATAAATTCGCCATTGCTTTTCCCTCCTTCGTTTTTATTTTTTTCTTATTTTTTTTTAGACTTCGTTGACCTGGCTCTCGTGTTGGGTCGCTTATTCATATGGTTGTTATGAAATTCGTTTATGAAGGGATTAATAGCATGCGGTTATAAAGAGGTCTTTTTTCCATCGTCATTCGGTCTTGAAATGATGAGGTATTTGATTCAATTTCAAACATATTTTCTTTTTTTGTCTGTCTGTCTGTTTGTCT
>NW_028234440.1:1172849-1184283 GCF_977035675.1 Penaeus japonicus
GGAACAACATTAATGATAATGGTGATGATGATGATAATGATAACAATGATGAATTTTATGAAAATGATAATAATCATGTTAATGGTGATAAAGGTAATAATAGTAATAGTTACAATAATGATGGTAATAATAATGACAAAAGCAATGATAATCATAATGTTTATGATAATGATGATAATGATAATGATAATGCTAACATTGATGATAATAGTGATAATAGGTATGATAAAGATGATAATCATAATAATAGTCATTGACATTGTAATGCAATGATTATGATAATAGTAATGATAATAAGTATGATAATAAGAATGATGAAAATAATGATGATGATAGAAATAATGTGAATAATTACAATGAAAATAAAAATAATGAATATGATAGTGATGACAATGAAAAATACTTGCCACAATAATGATAAGAATGAAAATGATGATCATGATGACAATAGTGATATTAATTATTATATTAATGATAATGATGATGATAATAATAATTATGATAATTTAGATGATAATAGTGATACTGATAATAATGACAATAACAATAATAATAATAATGATATTAATGAAAATCATAAAGATGATGATGATTAACAATGATTATTATAATAATGATAATGATAATAAGAAAAATGAAAATAATGATAATCATATTAATAATAATAATAATGATAATAATAATATTAATGATAATAATAAGGATAATAGTAATAGGGATGATAATAATAATAATAATAATAATAATAATGATAGTGAGAATAATAATAATAGTAATGATAATAAAAAAATAGTAATAATAATGATAATAATAATAATAATAATAATAATAACAATAATAATGATAATGATCATAATAATAATAATAACCCAAACTAAACAGTAATAATAATGATAATAATAATGATAATAATAAAGATAATAATAATGATAATAATATTGATAACAATGATAATAATAAAAATGATAATAATGATGATAATAATGACATAATGATAATGATAATAATGATAATAATAGTAACCCAAACTAAACAGTAAACACAAAAAAATATACATTTATATATATTTATATCTTAGCCTCTGCCGGGATTCGAACCCGTAGCTTCCGCCTAAAAAGCGAAGATGCGAACCACTGTGCTACAGAGACAGATAAAGGAAGGGAGGTCAGAGGTCATTATATAGTCATGAGAAATACAGTGGCGATGGGATAGAAACAATGCGTGTGCTCATGGTGACACTAATAATAATGATCATAATGGTACTTCGGATAATAATGATGATGGTGATCACGATAACTGGTAATGATGATAATGATGATGATAATGATTAACATGATGTAGTGATATAACAATAATTATATTATTAGTAATGATAAATGATAATGGTGACGCCATTGATATTAAACTAGTAATGATAATGATGGTAATGATAATGTTCATGATGATGAAGAGAAGGATGATATTAATAATAATAATAATGATCGTATTATTATCTCTCTCTCTCTCTCTCTCTCTCTCTATCCATCTATCTATCTATCTATCTATCTATCTCTCTCTCTTCTATCTCTCTCTTTCATAATATCATATCGGTAATGATGATTAAGATGATGATGGGAATAGTAATAGTGATAATTATCATTATAATGATAGGAGTAATGTCAATAGAAATGATCATAATGATAGTAATAATGATGATGATGAAAAAATTATGACAACAAATATAATTCCAATGATAATAGATATGACTATAGCATCATGATGATCATACCAATGATAATGACAATGATAATGATAGGGATAATGATAATGATAAAAGAATTTCACAATGATATTGATAATGGTGATAATGATAATGATAATGATGACGATATTGATAACACTGATTAGGATAACAATGATAATGATAATCATTAGAGTAATAATAATAGCAGCAATAATCATGATGATAATAATGGCAATGGTAAGGATAATGACAAAAATAATAATGAAGACAATGATGATAATGATGATGATAGTAAGATTGATAATAACTACGATAATAATGATAATGACAATGATAGTCATTGACTTTGTAATGTAATACTTATGTTCAAACAAATAATGATGATAATGATAATGATAATGGCAACGAATAATGATAATGATGATGATGAAAATAACAATGAAAATGGTAAAAATAGTAAAATGATGATATGATGATAATGATAATGATGATGATAGCAACGATTATGATGATAGTAATAATAATGATAATGATGATGATAATAATAATGATGATGATAATAATGATGAGGATAAAAATAATATTCATGTTAAAATAGTGAATATAATAGTGATGACAATGAAAAATACTTGCCACAATAATGATAAGAAAGAAAATGATGATCATCATATCAATAGTGATATTAATGATTATATTAATGATAATGATGATGATGATAATAATGAAGATAATTTAGATAATAATAGTGATAATGATAATAATGATGATAACAATAATAAGAATAATGATGATGAAAATCATAAAGATGATGATGATAACAATGATTATTATAATAATGATAATGATAATAAGAATATTGAAAATAATGATAATAATAATATTAATAATAATAACAATAATAATAATGATAATAACAATAATAATAATAATGATAATGACAATAATGATGATGATAATAATAACGATATTAATAATAATAATGATAATAATAATGATATTAATAATAATAATAATGATAAGGATAATAATGATAATAATAATGATAATAATGATAATGATAATAATAATAATAATAATAATGATAATGATAATAATAATGATAATGATAATAATTATGATAATAATAATAATAATAATTATGATAATAATAAAAATAATCATAATCATAATAATAATAATGATAATAGTAATAACATTAATAATAATAATAATCATCATAATAATAATCATGATAATAATGACAATAATTATAATAATAATAATAATAATAATAATAATAATGATAATAATAATAATAATAATAATAATAATAATAATAATAGTAATAATAATAATTATAATAATAATGATGATAATAATAATAATAATAATAATAATAATAATGATAATAATAATAATAATAACCCAAACTAAACAGTATAATGATAATAATAATGATGATAATAATAACTATGATAATAATGATAACAATGATAATAATAATGATAATAATAATAACAATAATGATAATAATGATAAAAATGATAAAAATAATAACGATGATAATAATAACCCAAACTAAACAGTATACACAAAAAAAAAATATATATATACATTAGCCTCTGCCGGGATTCGAACCCGTAGCTTCCGCCTGCCAAGCGAAGATGCGAACCACTGTGCTACAGAGACAGATAAAGGAAGGGAGGTCAGAGGTCATTATATAGTCATGAGAAATACAGTGGCGATGGGATAGAAACAATGCGCGTGCTCATGGTGACATTAACAATAATGATCATAATGGTATTTCGGATAATAGTGATGATGGTGATCACGATAACTGGTAATGATGATGAAAAGAAGGATGAGAATAATGATAATGATAATAATCGTATTATTATCTCTCTCTCTCTCTCTCTCTCTCTCTTTCATAACATCATTATTTCGGTAATCATGATAAAGATGATGACGGGAATAGTAATAGTGATAATCATCATTGTAATGATAGGAATAATGTTGATAGAAATGATCATAATGATAGTAATAATGATGATGATGGAAAAAAATATGACAGCAAATATGATACCAAAGATAATAGAAATGACTATAGGATTATGATGATCATACCAATGATAATGACAATGATAATGATAGGGATAATGATAGGGATGAAAGTAATTCGCAATTATATTGATAATGATGATGAAAGCAATAGTAACAATAAGGATGAGAATAACTATAATCTTTGTGATAATAAAGATCATAAGAAAAGAAAAGGTATTGATAATGTTGATAATGATAATGATGACGATATTGATAATACTGATTATGATAACGATGATACTGATGATCATTAGTAATTGATAGAGTAATGATAATAGCAGCAATGATCATGATGATGATAATGACAATGGTAAGGATAATGATAAAACGAATAATGAAAATAATGATGATAATGATAGTGATAATGAAAATAGTAATGATAAAACAATATCAAAAATTATAGTAATGATAATAATGATAATAACAATAATAACAATAACAACAATAATGATTATGTAAAGACAATGATGATAGCAATAATAACAATAATGATAATAATAAAGATAATGATCTTTATTAACGATAATGGCAATACTAATAATAACAATGATAATAATGATCATGGTAATGATAATTATAATGATAGTAATGTTGATGAAAGTGATGATAATGACTTTAATGATAACGATAATGAAAATTATAACATAAAAAATAACATTAATAACAGTAATAAAGATAGTAGTTATAAAGATAATGGTAACGATAATAAATGATGATGATAATGATAATGATGAAAACAATAATGATAAGAATAAGAATAATGATAATGATAACAAGAAGAAGAAGAATGAAACAAATATACTAGCCTCTGCTGGGGATTGAACTATTACCAATGGCTTTGGGATTCGGAAATGATAACCACTGCGCCACAAAAATCAAGCAGTGTGGATAAACTTGCATAAATACCGAAGATATACAATGGTGATGTTAATGATGATGATGGTGGTGGTGGTGATGAAAAGGATGAGGATGATGATGGTGGTGGTGGTGATGATGATGGTGGTGGTGGTGATGAAAAGGATGAGGATGATGATGATGGTGGTGGTGGTGGTGATAATGTTGATAAGGATGATGATGTTGTTAATGATGATGATGGTGGTGGTGGTGGTGGTGATGTTGTTGTTAATGATGCCACGATGATGATAATATAATGATGATGATGTGCTGTATTCTAACTTTCCGAGTTAGGTGATCTTATGTTCCAAGAAAATCATTATAGTGAAAACACGAAAATAAAATAAAAAGTGAAAAAAAAACAGACAAACATTTACTCACAACATGAACACAACACGAACATATTTACAAAAAAAAAAAAAAAAAAAAAAAAAAAAAAGGTGTTGGGCTTCGGGTCCTCGCTTCAACGGGTCAATTGCGAGAATCACGCTGGTTGAGACCAAAGACCTACATCAACACGAGCGACCTGCTTCCTCTGTGGTCATGTCAGGTCATGGCTTGACCTGGTTTCAGCAGGAATGACTGATGTACTTTATCAATTGAGATGTTCCATATATATTGATGGTGGTGCAATAGTTTCATTGTGACTGTCGTGCTTAAATGATGATATTGATAATTATTTCATCCTGATCATCAATAATGATATTGATAATTATGATCAAAATAGTAATGATAGTAATACCTGTGATGATAAAAGATGATACCAATAATACAAACAATAGATATAATAATAAAACAAAAATGAAAAAAACTGATAATAATAACAATGATGATAATAGCAACAATAAAAAGCAATACACTGTAACAACAACAACAAAACCACAAAAAAAAACTTTATAAAGGTCCCTTCAACATGCAATTGCTACACTCTCTGGCAAAACATAGTGTGCAACATCTCCCCAGACATCAAGCATCAGCCGATTGTGCTTGAAGGAATTCAAGAAGAATGATAATGACAATGATGATAATAATGAGTATGAAAATGATAAAAATGATAATAATGAGTATGAAAATGATAATAATGAGTATGAAAATGATAAAAATGATAATTATGCTGATTATTATAATAATAATGAATGATAATGATAGTATTACTATTATTATCAAAAATGATGATAATAGTAATAACAATAATAGTTATAGTAATAATGACAGTGATAACAATAATGATGATAATAGTAAGATTAATAATAACGACAATAATAATGATAATGACAATTATAGTATTAAAAAATATACAAATATTTACCTCCCGGTCAGGGAGGTAAATATTTGTATATATTAAAATGCGTTACTGCATTCTACCATCTTCTCACATTAAAAAATATATTCAAACAAATAGTGATGGCAATAATGAAAATAATGATGACAATGAATAATGATAATGAAAATAACAATAATAATGGTAATAATAGGAATAATGATGATATAGTAATGATAATGATGATGATAGCAATGATTATGGTAATAATAACAATAATGATGATGATAGCAATGATTATGATAATGATGATAAAAAAGATAACGATAATAATAAGAATGATGATAATAAAAATAATGACAATAAAAATAATGACAATAATAATGATGAAAATGAAAAATACTTCCCACAATAATTATAAGAATGAAAATGATGATCATAATAACAATAGTGATATTAGTGATAATAGTAATGACAATGATAGTGATGATAATAGTACTAAGGATAATTAAGATAATGATAATGATAATAATAATAATGATGATAATAATGAATAATCTCTAACCTCTGCCGGGATTCGAACCCGTAGCTTCCGCCTGCCAAGCGAAGATGCGAACCACTGTGCTACAGAGACAGATAAAGGAAGGGAGGTCAGAGGTCATTATATAGTCATGAGAAATACAGTGGCGATGGGATAGAAACAATGCGTGTGCTCATGGTGACACTAATAATAATGATCATGATGGTACTTCGGATAATAGTGATGATGGTGATCACGATAAGTGGTAATGATGATGAAAAGAAGGATGAGAATAATGATAATGATAATAATCGTATTATTATCTCTCTCTCTCTCTCTTTCTCTCTCTCTTTCATAACATCATTATTTCGGTAATCATGATAAAGATGATGACGGGAATAGTAATAGTGATAATCATCATTGTAATGATAGGAGTAACGTTAATAAAGATGATCATATCAATAGTAATAATGATGATGATGAAAAAAATATGACAAGAAATATGATACAAATTATAATAGAAATGACTATAGCATCATGATGATCATACCAATGATAATGACAATGATAATGATAAGGATAATGATAATAAAAAAATAGTAATGATATTGATAACGATGATGAAGGCAATAGTAACAATAATGACGAGAATAACTATGATCATTGTGATAGTAAAGATCATAAGAAAAGAAAGGTATTGATAATGTTGATAATGATAATGATAATGATGACGATATTGATAATACTGATTAGGATAACAATGATAATGATAATCATTAGAGTAATAATAATAGCAGCAATAATCATGATGATAATGATGGCAATGGTAAGGATAATGACAAAAATAATAATGACAAAAATAATGATGATAATGATGATGATAGTAAGATTGATAATAACGACGATAATAATGATAATGACAATAATAGTCATTGACTTTGTAAAGTAATAATTATGTTCACAAACAAATAATGATGATGATAATGATAATAATAATGGCAACGAATAATGATAATGATGATGAAAATAACAATGATAATGGTAAAATAGTAATAATGATGATATGATGATAATGATAATGATGATGATAGCAACGATTATGATAATAGTAATAATAATGATAATGATGATAATAATAATAATGATGATGATAATAATGATGAGGATAAAAATAATATTCATGTTAAAATAGTGAATATAATAGTGATGGCAATGAAAAATACTTGCCACAATAATGAAAAAAGAAAGAAAATGATGATCATCATATCAATAGTGATATTAATGATTATATTAATGATAATGATGATAATAATGGTGATAATTTAGATAATGATAGTGATAGTGATAATAATGATAATAACAATAATAATAAGATATAGAATGAAAATCATAAAGATGATGATGATAACAATGATTATTATAATAATGATAATGATAATAAGAATATTGAAAATAATGATAATAATAATATTAATAATAATAATAACAATAATGATAATAATAATAATAATAATAATAATAATAATGATAATGACAATAATGATGATAATAATAATAATGATATTAATAATAATAATGATAATAATAATGATATTAATGATAATAATAATGATAAGGATAATAATAATAATAATAATAATAATAATAATAATGATATTAATAATAATAATAATAATAATAATAATGATAATGATAATAATAATGATAATGATAATAATTATGATAATAATAATAATAACAATTATGATAATAATAAAAATAATCATAATCATAATAATAATAATCATGATAATAATAATAATAATAATAATAATAATAATAATAATAATAATAATAATGATAATAATAATAATAATAATAATAATAATAATGATAATAATAATAATAATAATAATGATAATAATAATGATGATAATAATAATAATAATAATAATAATAATAATAATAATAATAATAATAACCCAAACTAAACAGTATAATGATAATAATAATGATGATAATAATAACTGTGATAATAATGATAAAAATGATAATAATAATGATAATAATAATAACAATAATGATAATAATGTTAACAATAATAAAGATAATAATGATAATAATAACCCAAACTAAACAGTATACACAAAAAAAAATATATATATACATTAGCCTCTGCCGGGATTCGAACCCGTAGCTTCCGCCTAAAAAGCGAAGATGCGAACCACTGTGCTACAGAGACAGATAAAGGAAGGGAGGTCAGAGGTCATTATATAGTCATGAGAAATACAGTGGCGATGGGATAGAAACAATGCGTGTGCTCATGGTGACACTAACAATAATGATCATAATGGTACTTCGGATAATAATGATGATGGTGATCACGATAACTGGTAATGATGATAATGATGATGATAATGTTCATGATGATGAAAAGAAGGATGAGAATAATGATAATGATAATAATCGTATTATTATCTCTCTCTCTCTCTTTCTCTCTCTCTTTCATAACATCATTATTTCGGTAATCATGATAAAGATGATGACGGGAATAGTAATAGTGATAATCATCATTGTAATGATAGGAATAATGTTAATAAAAATGATCATAATGATAGTAATAATGATGATGATGGAAAAATATATGACAGCAAATATGATACCAAAGATAATAGAAATGACTATAGGATTATGATGATCATACCAATGATAATGACAATGATAATGATAAGGATAATGATAATGCTGAAAGAAATTCGCAATGATATTGATAATGATGATGAAGGCAATAGTAACAATAATGACGAGAATAACTTTGATCATTGTGATAGTAAAGATCATAAGAAAAGAAAGGTATTGATAATGTTGATAATGATAATGATGACGATATTGATAATACTGCTTAGGATAACAATGATAATGATAATCATTAATAAATGGTAGAGTAATGATAATAGCAGCAATGATCATGATGATTATAATGACAATGGTAAGGATAATCATAAAAATAATAATGATGATAATGACAATAAAAATAATAACAGATTTATAGCCATGATAATAATGATAATGATAATAACAATAATGACAATAATAATCATAATAACAATGGTGATAGCAACAATAACAATATTGATAATAATAAAGATAATGATGCCGATACAACAAATAATAACGATGACAATAATGATCATGATAATAATCATTATAATGATAGTAATGCTGATGAAAGTGATGATAATGATTGTAATGATAATAGCGATGATAATGAATAATGCAAATGATAATGAAAATAACGGTAATAATGGTGGTGGGGATGATGTTGATGATGGTGATGATGATAATGATGCCACGATGATGATAATATAATGATGCTTTCCGAGTTATGTTCCAAGAAAATCATTATAGTGAAAACATGAAAATGAAATAAAGAGGGAGCAAAAGACAGACAAACATTTACTCACAACATGAACACAACACGAACATATTAAAAAAAAAAAAAAAAAAAAAAAAAAAAAAAAAAAAAAAAAAGGTGTTGGTCTTTGGGTCCTCGCTTCCACTTTGTCAATTGCAAGAATCACGCTGGTTGAGACCAAAGACCTCCATCAACACGAGCGACCTGCTTCCTCTGAGGTCATGTCAGGTCATGGTTTGACCTGGTTTCAGCAGTAATGACTGATGTACTTTATCAATTGAGATTTTGCATATATATTGATGGTGGCGCAATAGTTTCATTGTAATTGTGAGAATTACATAGAATGCTATATACGATATTGAATACAAATAAATCAAATACATTAATCATATGCGAGGCAATCGCCGGGTTAGGTCAGGTCAACTTTGATCGATAGATACTTCACACCTAAGCGGCTTTCCCAAGTGCCTAGGCCCTCAAATGAGCTTATTGCCGCCACGACTCCATTCCAGACTGCCTTCCCGAGTGTCCGCCGTGGGGACAAGATTCGGGGACGGCGGATGCGAACCCCGTCCATATAAGCAGGATGTCTGGAACATACTGACTCCTGGCATTCCCCCTCTCACCCCCACCCCCCCGCCACGCTCAGACATGAATGAAAAAACGAGCCAAACAAGCAGGTAGACGCGCCCCACCTCTTTACGCTCTCGCGCTAGATTCCTTTTCCTGCTTTTCTTATGCTATTATCTCTTAATTTTCACCCATCTTTTCTCTAATAATAATAATAATAGATGTTTGGAACACACCGACAGACCGGGAATCGACTACGCTACCGTCGACACCGGATTTCCCCGCCTGTTTACACGTGTTGTGATAGTGTTTATTGCTGTGATCATTGTGCTGTAGTGAATAGTTCTATCGTGCACCATAACGGCAGACTATCTGCGTTATGGAATAAACCTGTAATGTTCAAACCCTGTGTCTGGCATCACAACCTTATTTGTTCTTAGTTCCAATAGACTAAGACAACCCTCACGGTAACTGGCGTGCTTAGATGATGATAATAAGGATGATGCTGTCATTATTTCATCATGATCATCAATAATGATATTGATAATTATGATCAAAATAGTAATGATAGTAATAACTGTGATAAAGATGATGATGATGATACCAATAATACAAACAATAGATATAATAATAAAACAAAAAAGAAAATACTGATAATAATAACAATGATGATAATAGCAACAATAAAAAGCAATACACTGTAACAACAACAACAACAAAACCACAAAAAAACTTTATAAAGGTCCCTTCAACATGCAATTGCTACACTCTCTGGCAAAACATAGTGTGCAACATCTCCCCAGACATCAAGCATCAGCCGATTGTGCTTGAAGGAATTCAAGAAGAATGATAATGACAATGATGATAATAATGAGTATGAAAATGATAAAAATGATAATAATGAGTATGAAAATGATAATAATGAGTATGAAAATGATAAAAATGATAATAATGAGTATGAAAATGATAATAATGAGTATGAAAATGATTTAA
>NW_028234440.1:1189383-1194383 GCF_977035675.1 Penaeus japonicus
CAGGCGACACCAATTCCAGGCGTTGATTAACTGGTGCGCTGAACAGGGGGGGGGGGCAGAGGTGGAGGTGGTGGGGTTGGGGGATGGGAGGAGGAGGAGGTGGTGTGGGGGTTGGGGGTTGGGAGGGGATGGGAGGAGGTGGGGGTTGGGAGGGGATGGGAGGAGGTGGAGGCGGAGGAGGGGAGGGGGAGGGGGAGGATGGGAGGAGTAGGGGAGTGGGAGGATCTTGAGGGGAAGGGAGGAGGAGGAGGGGAGGGGGAGGATCTTGAGGGGAAGGGAGGAGGGGTAGGGGGATATTTTTGAGGGGGGGATAGGGAGAAAAGAGTTGCGGTTTTGGGAGGGAGGTTCCAGGAGAGGGGGACGGGGAGGGGAGGGGGGAGGGATGGCGATAGGAGGGGAGCAGGGGCGTTTAATGAGAAGAGATTGGGGGGGGGGGGAGCGAAAAGAAGGTGGAGGAGCAGCTTTGAGAGGAAAATATTTACGGAAGGGGGAAGGAAAGACAGGGAGAAGTAGGGGTAGGGGGAAGGGAGGGGGGAGGAGAGGTTAAACGTAGGTGGGAGGGGAGGGATGGCTTGGGAAAGAGGAAGGGAAGTTCCTAGGCGATTGGAAAGAGGTGGGAGGGGGGGGGGGGATGAAAATACAACCAAGAAGACTGAGCGGGGTTGGATGGGGAGGGGGTGGAAGTCAGGAGCAGGGGTTACAAATCAGAGACAGGGAATACATTTGGAGGATTAGCTAATCAACTCTATTATTCCCTGCTCTCTCTCTCTCTCTCTCTCTCTCTCTCTCTCTCTCTCTCTCTCTCTCTCTCTCTCTCTCTCTCTCTCTCTCTCTCTATCTATCTATCTATCTCTATCTCTCTCTATCTATCTCTCTATTTCTCTCTCTCTCTTTCTCTCTCTCTCTCTCTCACTTTTTGATAAGTATTTGCTGATAATCCACAGGTCTATATAAATCAGGGATCTGCAATAGGGAACGATGAAAAAGAGAGAGAGAGAGTGAGAGAGAAAGAGAGAAAGAGAAAGAGAAAGAGAGAGAGACAGACAAACAGACAGACAGACAGACAGACAGACAGACAGACAGACAGGCAAACAGACAAACAAACAGACAGACAGACAAACAAACAGACAGACAGACAGAAGACAAACAGACAGACAGATAGATTGACAGACAGACAGACAAACAAACAAACAGACAGACAGACAGAAGACAAACAGACAGATAGACAGACAGATTGACAGACAGACAAACAAACAAACAGACAGACAGACAGACAGACAGAAGACAAACAGACAGACAAACAAACAAACAGACAGAAAGAAACAAACAGACAAACAGACAGGCAGAGAGTCAGACCAACAGTTTAGCACAAGAGCCAGGCAGCCTACCTGTAAACGTTCGCATTTGATTAGTAGAGGTAATGATGATTAAAAAATAAATAGATAGATAAAAAATAAAAAAATAAATAAATGAATAAATAAACAATGTTTATTTTACACAAGTAAATATCACATATTATGAACACACACAGCAATTTAGGATGAGACTTGCTACTGTAAATGTATCTAAACATACATGTAATTACGAGAAATGACAAATAGGGAAATAGGGGTTAATGTGTAAAATTATTATATCTTTGTTTGTGTTGTTATGTAAGTTGTTAGTCCAAGAACCTGACCGCGTATTGGTCGTGTAATAGTAAATTGAAAAAAAAAAATGTAACGATTGGAAAGTTGTAGCAAATCAAAAACAAGTTGTTCTTTTTGGTCCTGATTTGGGCAAAGAAAAAAAAATGCTAGTAAATAGTGCTATTAAATCAGAAACGACTTTGTTTTGTCCTGACTTAGGTTAATCGTTATTGAAATCTCCATAACAGGGTTTATTTTCAGATGCGAGGATGCTAAATATATTTTCTAACCTCCTCCTCCTCCTCTTTCTTTTCCCCAGGAAGGGGCTTCTCCTTTTTCCGGAACCTCCTTCCATTGTTTCTTCCCTCGCAGAAAGCGCCCGCGGGAAATGCGTTTCTTCCATCTTTTCAAGAAGGGCCCGATTCCCAATCCTTCCTTCATCTATTCTTATTCCTTCCTCCTCCTCTCATTCCACAGCAACATATCCAGTAGTGAAATTTCTACCTCTGGGATCAGCTTTTACACTACACCCCTTCCCCTCGATGCGTGCTTTCTAAGCTCCTCCTATTTCTTGCTCCTCTTTGTCTTCTTCCCTCCTCCTCCACCTCTTCCCCTCTTTTTCTACCTCCTTCCTCCTCCCCTTTCCATATGTTCTTCTCTCTTCCCCCTCCTCCTATCCCCCCTTTTCTCCCCTCTCCCTCCTCCCCTTTCCCTCTTTTCTTTCCTCCTCCTTCTCCCCTTTTCTTCTTTTCTTCTCTCTTCCCCCTCCTCCTATCCCCACTTTTCTCCCCTCTCCCTCCTCCCCTTTCCTTCTTTTCTTTCTTCCTCCCTCTCCCCTTTCCTTCTTTTCTTCCCTCCTCCTCTCCCCCCTTCCCTCTTTTCATACCTCCTCCTCCTCCTCCTCCCCATCCCCTCTTTTCTTCCCTCCTCCTCCTCCTCCTCCTCCCCCTTCCCTCTTTTCCTCCCTCATCCTCATCCTCCTCCCCCTTCCCTCTTTTCCTCCCTCCTCCTCCTCCCCTTTTCTTCTTTTCTTCCCTCCTCCTCCTCCCCTTTCCCTCTTCCCTCCTCCTCCTCCCCTTTCCCTCTTTTCATCCCTCCTCCTCCTCTTCCTCCCCATCCCCTCTTTTCTTCCCTCCTCCTCCTCCTCCTCCTCCTTCCCTCTTATCCTCCCCCCTCCTCCTCCTCTTCCCCAACCCCTCTTTTCTTCCCTCCTCTTCCTCCCCTTTTCTTCTTTCTTCCCTCCTCCTCCTCCCCATCCCCTCTTTTCTTCCCTCCTCCTCCTCCCCTTTTCTTCTTTTCTTCCCTCCTCCTCCTCCCCATCCCCTCTTTTCTTCCCTCCTCCTCCTCCCCTTCTCCTCTTTTCTTCCCTCCTCCTCCTCCCCTTTTCTTCTTTTCTTCCCTCCTCCTCCTCCCCATCCCCTCTTTTCCTCCCTCCTCCTCCTCCTCTTCCCCATCCCCTCTTTTCTCCCCTCCTCCTCCTCCCCTTCTCTTTTTTACCCTCTCTTTACCTACGAGTGCGTATGTTCCGCTTTTAGACTCTCATTGGAAATTCAGTCAGAGTGATTTCTCATTGCTAAGAAATCATTTCATGGCGTCGTTTTGAACAATGTAATTTGTGAACTTATTTTGCTAATCCTCCTTTGCTAAATATTGTGAAAAGATCTTTACTTTGACTTTGTTATAAGCTGCTCGATCTTCTTAGTGAGTTTGGTGTCACATAAATATGCGATATCAAAATTGTTGCGGAGGATTGGTTTGCAATCTTCTTTGAAACTAATTACGTTCTGAAAAATCATTCAAAATTCTTCATGCGATAGGTCATGCAGATCAGGAAGAGGATGATTATCATTATCGTTAGATATCTTTTTCTCTCTTTTTTTTTCTTCTCTGTCTTCTTGTTCTTTTCCTTTTCTTCTTCTACTTCTTTTTTCTTCTGGTTCTTATCTTTTTCCTTCCATTTCTTCTTTTTCTTTTTCCCTTTCTTCTTTTCGTCTTCTTCTATTACGTGTTCTTCTTTCTCATCCTTTTCCTTCTTTCTTCCTTTCGCTCTATTTGCATATTCATCTATCTATCTATTTATCAGTAATCTTGGGGAAAAACCCATTTGGAAAACTGATATGATAAGCGTTGATTTAAATGCAAACGCGTGAATTAGTCATCGACACCTGGAGACGTATGTATACTTAAGAATAATATTTTATATATATGTATATATGTAAGTATATATATATATATATATATATATATATATATATATATGATATATATATATGTATATATATATATAATATATATATATATATATATATATATAATATAATATATATACATACATACACACACATGCAGACAAACACACACACACACACATACAAACACGCGCAGACACATAAACACAAACACACATACAAACACAAACACACACACACGCACACACACACATACACAAACACATATACACACAAACACATGTGTATATATATACATACATACATACATACATACATACATATATATATATATATATATATATATATATATATATATATATATATAAAGAGAGAGAGGGAGAAATAGATATATAGTAGATAGATAGATAGAGAGAGAGAGAGGTAGATATATAGATAGATAAATAAGTAAATAGACAGATAGACATAAAGACCGATATACCAAAAAAAAAAAAAAAAAAAATCCTGACCTTTAAAGAAAAGGAAAACCAAGCACGAAAACACATCTCATGGGACGCCATTTCACCCGAGAAATATAAACAAACACCTGTGGCTCACATCACTAATACGAAAACACATCGACACACGCGCGCGCACACACCAACATGCATAATGACATCGAGTATCTTGAAGTGAGGCCTTGATGGATACATATATAATGACAGAAAGGTTAGATTCCTTTCTCGCGAAGGAACGATTAAAGTTAGTTAAGTGATTTTCTGTCTCGCTTTCGTGTAACTTGAAGCTCGGTTCGAATTTTTATATGAAATGTTTATCTACCGTTTCTCTCTCTCTCTCTCTCTCTCTCTCTCTCTCTCTCTCTCTCTCTCTCTCTCTCTCTCTCTCTCTCTTTGTCTGTTGTTTCGTTTTTTTTCTTTTTTTTCTTTTTCCCTTTTTATTGTTTTTTTTCATTTTTTTTATTCGTCTGCTTTGTATTTCTTTTTTTCACTTTTAACTTTTCCCTTCTTTTCTCCCCTCGGTTATCTATTTTTCTTACTCTCCCCTTCTTTCTTTCTTTCTTCTTCCCTCTTCTCCATCTCATTTTCTTTTCCTTCTCCTTCTCTCATCTCCTCTTCTGATTCTCTCCATCACATTCATCTCTCCCTTCTTTCCCTCTCGTTCTTCACTACCTCTTACTCCTTCT
>NW_028234440.1:1201883-1204383 GCF_977035675.1 Penaeus japonicus
GGTGGGGGTAGGAGGGTAAGATGGAGGGGGTGGGGGGTTAGAGGAGGGGGGGTAGGGTAAGATGGAGGAGATGGAGGTGGGGGTAGGAGGGTAAGATGGAGGGGGTGGGGGGTTAGAGGGGGGGGGGTGGGGTAAGAGGGAGGAGGTGGGGGGGGGGGGAGGAGGGTAAGATGGAGGGGGGGGGGGGTTAGAGGAGGGGGGGGGGTAATAAGATGGAGGGATCGGAGCGTTGGGGGTGTGGCTTAGGAGGGTAAGACTGGAGGGGGCGTGGAGGGGTGGGGGGTTAGAGGAGGGGGGGTAGGGTAAGATGGAGGAGATGGAGGTGGGGGTAGGAGGGTAAGATGGAGGGGGGGGGTAGAGGAGGGGGGGGGGGAAGATGGGGGAGAGGGAGGGGGGGGGAGGAGGGTAAGATGGAGGGGGGGGGGTAGAGGAGGGGGGGGGGGTAAGATGGAGGAGATGGAGGTGGGGGTAGGAGGGTAAGATGGAGGGGGGGGGGGGGAGGAGGGGGGGGAGGGTAAGATGGAGGAGATGGAGGGGGGGGGAGGAGGGGAAGATGGAGGGGGGGGGGAGAGGAGGGGTGGGGTCGGGGTAAAGATGGAGGAGATGGAGGTGGGGGTAGGAGGGTAAGATGGAGGGGGTGGGGGGTTAGAGGAGGGGGGGAGGGTAAGATGGAGGAGATGGAGGTGGGGGTAGGAGGGTAAGATGGAGGGGGTGGGGGGTTAGAGGAGGGGGGTGGGGTAAGATGGAGGAGATGGAGGTGGGGGTAGGAGGGTAAGATGGAGGGGGGGGTTAGAGGAGGGGGGGGGAAGATGGAGGAGATGGAGGTGGGGGTAGGAGGGTAAGATGGAGGGGGTGGGGGGGTCGAGGGGGGGGGGGAGGGTAAGAGGGAGGGGTGGGGGGTGGGGGCAGGAGGGTGAGAGGGGGGGGGGGGGGTATCCAGGCGTGGATTGGGTAAGCAGGGCGGCTCAGGACTGAGGGGTACGTCTTGACCCCAAGCGGGTGTGGGAACGCTTCGGGTGTTTGTTGTTGTTAACCCCCCATTGCGCAGCTTCTCATTCGGAGTTTTACTTCGGGTCCGCAGGCGGGGTTGAACTCTGTACTTTGGTGGGTTTACCGTCATGTCGTCGCAGATCTGATGGTGACCTTGTCGGTGACCTGCAGGCGTGGGGGATCTCGTGTCTGTGTTGATGTAAGCTCTCAGTGCTTGCTGCATGCTTATGTTTAACTTCGTGACCTCCAGTTCTTTTGATTTTCGAACTTGCTGCTAGGTTTTGTCCGCTTTCGGAGCAGCGCGAAGGGGGACGGCGGGAACGCATATTCGGGGTATGTTGTTAACGCCGTCTTGTTTGTTTAGCCGCATTCGGCTGCAGTCGTTAGTGGGTAACGGCGGACCGGCATTCTGTGATTGGTTAACTCTTCGGGTGTACGGGACCGCAGTCGGCGCAGGCGTGGGTGACTCTTTACCGCATTGTCGTGGTGATTTTTGAACGCTGATCTGATGTGTACCGTGACCGCTGGCGGCGCAGCTGAGGAGGGACTGGCTGCTGGACCGCATGTCTGGGTAGTTTGAAACTCTGGTCTGTGTGTGGGGACCTCTGGCGATCTCTTTGTGCGATGGGTTGACTACGGTACCGCATGCGTTTTTTGTGTAACTCTTCGTTTTTTGTTAGACAGTCATTCTTCTCAGGCTAGGGGACAGAGGTGTACCTCAGTTCGTTTGATTGGTTGTAAAAACTCTCGGGGGGACGGGAACGAAGGCGGTGGCTAAGTCGAGTGTGTTACTGCGGGACCGCAGGCGGGTTGTATTTGTGAATCTGCTTCTATTGGGACGTGACCTCATGCGGCTCCAGTTCTTTGTGTACTGCTTTACCTCATTCGGTGTTGTGTGGAAAGCGTTCGTGTGTGTTTGTGTGTTTTGTTACTCATTGCGTGCTCAGTTCTTAGGTGTGGACTTCTTTACCTCATTCGGGGTGATTGTGTTAACGCGTCTTTTTGTTACTGTGACCTCTTCTTCTCAGCTTATTGTGACTGCCTGTACCTTCAGGAGGGGGATGAACGCTGATTTTTGTCTTTACCGATTCTTCTCATTCTTGATTTTTGACGTCTGTTACCTCAGGCGGGGAGTGTTGTTAAACGCGTCTTTGTGAGAGGACGCATGCGGCGCAGGCGGTTGGGGGACGTGCTTACCTCATTCTGGTTTTGTAACGTCGTCGTTTTTGTACCGCAGGCGGGGCGGCGGTCTCATTCCGCGAATGCGGTGGGTCCCCCGCATCCACGCTCGCCTTCGCGGCCCTTGCTACTCCCACGCTCGCCCTCCACGCGCTCGCGGCTCTCTCGCGCTCGCTCGCTCAGATGTGCGGTCCCCATCATTCCCCCTCGCGCAGTCAGCCAACTCTCCTCTCCTCTCGGTTTCAGCAGCATGTGTCGGAGTCACCCAAGCGACACCGGAAGGCAGGAGGACAGGAAGTGCTGTCCAACCATGCCCACCGTCCCACCCCCT
>NW_028234440.1:1229383-1232600 GCF_977035675.1 Penaeus japonicus
TTATATGCATACATATATATATATATATATATATATATATATATATTATATATGTATATAATCCATATATATAATATATATTTATATATACTATATATAAATATCTATCAATATATGTGTGTGTGTCTATAATATATATATATATATATATATATAATATTATATATATATATATATAATATTAGTGATATCTGTATATATTATAAATATATATTCTAAATTATATATATTTATACGTATATATATATTTATATATATATATATTATATAAGAATATAGATAGATAGTATAGATAGATAGATAGCTGTAGATAGATAGATAGATATGATCTAGATATAAGATATGATGAATAGATAGGATATACATTTATATAAGGTGTGTTGTGTGGTGTATGTAAGGATATATATACATTAAATATATTACACTCAATACAATAGAAATAAACAATCAAACTAAAATAAGCAAAGTGAGGGGAAAGAGAAAGCGAAAGAGAACGAAAAGAGAAAGAGAAATGAGAGACAACGAGAGAGAGAGAGAGGAAAGATTCAGATGTGAGAGAGAGCGAGAAAGAAATCAAAAAGTGTTGAGTGAGCGAGTAGTTCTACGGAGAAAGAGAACGCAAAGAGAGAGAAAGAGAGACACGAGGAGAGAGAGATGAGACAGAAGAGAGAGTGAGAGGGAGCGAGAAGAGAGAGTTGAGGAGAGAGAGAGAGATGGAGAGAGAGAGAGGAGAGAGGAGAAGAGCGGGTGGAGAGAGAGAGAGCGAGAGAGAGAAGAAGGGAGAGAGGAAGGGGAGAGAAGAGAGAGAGAGCAGAAAGAGAGAGAGGAAAGAGAGAGAAAGGAGAGGACAACGAGAGAGGAGAGAGAGAGAGCGAGAGGCGAGAGATGGAAGTGAGGCGAGAGAGAGAGCGAGAGAGAGCGAGAGCAGGAGCGAGTGAGCGCCGACGAGCGATAGATGCGGACGCGACGAGAGAGAGAGAGAGAGAGGGAGGAGATGGAGAGAGAGAGGAGAGAGAGATGAGAGAGAGAGAGAGATCGAGAGAGAGAGTGAGGGACAACGAAAGTGAGAGGAGAGGAGACACGCTGAGAGAGAGCGACTTTGAGAGGAGAGAGAGAGGGAGTGAGAGAGAGAGAGGAGAGAGAGAGAGAGAGAGGAATTAGAGAGAAGAGGGATGAGAGAAAGAGGAAAGAGTGAGAGAAGAGAGAGGAAAAGAGAGAGAGAGGAGAGAGAGAAAATCAATAGCGCGAAGCGAGCGAGTGGTGGTGGCGTCCCTGCGTCTTTTCATCCACCATCACAGGAAAGAAGGAAAACAAAGCACTCGTTATACATCGTGTATAGGAAAGATACTCAATATCTCAAAAAAAAACGCCAGATCATCTCCCTCGTTGACATCTGCATGGCACTTGTTTGACATTCATGCGGGGGGGGGGGGCGGGGCACTTACTTGACATCTGCCTTCTTGACAATTCATCTAATCTGCCCTTTCTTAGATTAATCTGCCAAATTTTCCGGTTCTTGAAAATCGAACCTCAACAAGTCGTGTGTGTGTGTGTGTGTGTTGTAGTGCGTCGCATGTGTGTGTGTGTGTGTGTGTGTGTGTGTGTGTGTGTGTGTGTGTGTGTGTGTGTGTGTGTGTGTGTGTGTGTGTGTGTGTGTGTGTTTGTGAGTGTGTGTTGTCAAAGATTGAATATGATAATTACCTCTTTTATAGTGATGATAATCAGTTTTATATGGAAATGCTAGTACGAAAGACATAAGAAAACATAATAATAATGATAGTTATAACAATGATAATTATGATAATGATAATAACAAGAAGAGTAAGATGATGATAGTGATAATGACAATCTTAACATTAATGAGGATGACATTACAACAACAATAACAATAATAACAACGATAACGACAATAAGAAGAATGATAATGATAGTAATAAGAACAATGATAAAAAAATAAAAATAAAATAAGAGGAAGAAGAAAATATCAAAGAGAATCCTTAACAAAACGCAACAAGGCAAAGACTGTACTTAAGTGTTCAAATTGTACACATTATCCAAAATTGTACTCAAGTTGTACTCAAGTGCTCATATTGTACATATTATAGCACCACGTGAGGTCTTGGGTGGGGGGAGGGGAGGGAGGAGAGGGTAGGGGAAGGGAAGGAGGAGAGGGTAGGGGAAGGGAAGGAGGAGAGAGGAAGAGGAAGAAGAGAGGGAGAGGGAGGAAAGGGAAGGAGGAGAAAGAAGGAGGAAGAAGACAGGGAAAGGGGAGGAGGAGAAAGAAGGAGGAAGAAGGGAGGGAAAGGAAAGTAGGGAGTGGAGGAGAGGAAGAGAGGGTGGAAGGAACGTTAGGAAAGGGGAGAGAAGAGGAAGAGGAGGGGGGAAGGAAGGAGAAGGAAGAAGAGAGGGAAAGAGGAAGAGGAGAAAAGAGGAGGAAGAAGAGAAAGGGGAGGGGGGAGGGAACGTTAGGAAAGGGGGCAGAGGAGAAGAGGGGAGAGGGGAAGGAAAGTTAGAAAGGAGGAAAAAGAGAAGGGGTAGGGGGAGGGAAGGTAAAGGAAAGGGGGCAGAGGAGAAGAGGGGAGAGGAGGGGGAGAGAGGGTAATGACCAATGTGTAATATAAAGAAAAATGTGGATTTTCCCCCCGACCGCAACCTGACCCACGAAATCTGTAGATACTCCTCGCAAAGGGAAAGAAAACGAATAGATAGAGACAGTCAGAGAAACAAGGACTTGATGAGATACACACACACGTACATAGATTGGTAGATATAGATATATTTAGATAGATAGATAGATAGAGATAGAAAGATAGATAAATAGATATCGATAGATATTGATGTAGATATAGATAGATAGAGATATGTATATATATAAATATATAGATAGATAGATAGTTAGATAGATAGGTAGATAGATAAAGAGATAGATAGATAGATAGAGAGAGAGAGAGAGAGAGAGATTGACAGATAGAGAGTTTGAGAGAGAGAGAGAAATATATATAGATATACATAGACATATAGATAGAAACAGATATAGACGTAGATAGATAGATAGACTGATAGATAATTACATAGATAACATACACATGCACACACACATACACATACACACACATACACACACATACACTTACAAATAAAATAACTATGAAGGTAATAAAAAATATATACACAAAACATACTCACATCCAGCACCCATGCACACACCCATAATCAA
>NW_028234440.1:1232700-1240200 GCF_977035675.1 Penaeus japonicus
TCACCTCCCTCCCTCCCTCCTTCCCACCCATCCTCTCTCTCTCCCTCTCTCATTCTCTACTTCCTTCCCACTCCTTTTTCCTCCCCCTCCTCCTCCCCCTCCACCCTTCACCTCCCCCTCCACCCTCCCCCTCTTCCCTCTTCCCATCACCCGAAGACAGGAGGAAAGGAGGAAGGAGTTAATAAGCTCAAAAAATCCCATAAGGCGTCTCGCAGTTGCATCAATCATGACCACTTGCTCGTCACTTACACTTTATTTGTTCTAATAAACAAACACATCACAAGGCACAAGGCGATAATGCCTCGCCCAAGGGGGTGGCGGGGCGAGAAGATTACCGTGGGAGCGAGAGGGAAAAGGGGAAGGAAAGGAAGGGGGAAGGGAGGGCGGGGGATGGAGGGGAGGAAGGGATGAAGGGTGGGTAGAGAATGAGGGGGAGGAAAAGGGAGGGGATGGAGAGTGAAAGAGAGAGAGAGAGAGAGTATGAGAGCGAGAGAGTGAGAACGAGAGCTAGAGAAAGTGAAAAGAGAGAAGGAGAGAAAGAGAGAGACAGAAGAACAGAGAAAGCAAGAGAAAGAGAGATAGAGAGTATGAGAGCGAGAGAGTGAGAACGAGCGAGAGAAAGTGAAAAGTGAGAAGGAGAGAAAGAGAGAGACAGAAGAACAGAGAGAGCAAGAGAAAGAAAGATAGAAAGAGCGACAGCAAGAGAGAAAGAGAGACGATTTTCACAAGGTCGAAAGAAAAGTTGAGTTATGGAAAATGTGTGTGTGACGGGGGGGGGGGGGGGGGATAGTGTGTCATAAAGGTCTCAAAACTCCTGGTTTTAATTCCACTGGCTAGGAAGAATTTATTTAGAATATTCCTTAAAATAATAATGGTACTACCAAAGGACGAAAATAGTAGTAGAATTAGTTCAAACATCTATAGTTAGATTAGCTATATAAATCATGTAGAGGACCATAAAATTAATAGTCTCTGAATAGAAAAAAAACTCATATAGCTGTCTCTCCCTCTATTTAAAACAGCTGTAAAGATCAGTGTTTCCCTTCTGTTTCATGAAAGACCGTGATTATAATTTGACTTCATTCTTGTTAAGTAAATATAAAAGTGAATTAACTAGAAGAGATTATTATTATCATCATTATTATCATTACTCGTTTATTTGATTGTTATATAAAGCCTTTGACTAAGCCTTAACAAATAGTAGCAGAAAAATTAAACAACAGTTTTTTTTTCTAATAGGAATATTTGATTACAATAAAGTAATGAATGAGGGAATAAGGCTTTCCTCTCTATACCTCACTGTTAGATATATTGCTTTTTTAAAGAGTAGATAAACGAATTGTAATTGAATAATTATAAAAATCTAGAGATAAACAAGAGGGGGGTCTTTCTTTGTATTTTTTTTTTCTGTTTATGTAAGATAATTATAAAATCTATATAAATGATGAAGTCTCTATATAGGGTTAGGTCTTAGAATAACTGAAGACAAATCAAATATTCTAGATATTACTGATAATTAGTCTGAGAATTATAAAACAATGATGGTAATGGTTCGATAATACGAAGGATGATAGTAATAACACCAATGATAAAGTCAATAATAACAACGATATTGATAATAATTCTATTACCATTGATAAAAATGATAACAATTGCAAAATGATGATATCAAAATAGTTCTGATAATGACTGTGGTAATAGTGATGATAGTGACAAGAACAATGATAGTGACAATAATGACAATGATGGCGAGAACGATGTTGATGATAGTAATAAAAAAGGGAAAACAATGATGATAATAACAAGGGTAATGATAATGGTAGTGATGAGGATAATATCAATGATGATAACAATAATAATAATAATGATAAGAATTATAAGCAATAATGATAATAATAACACCAGAAATGATAATGATGATAATAATCTAATCTAATGATAATCTAAATCACCATCATAATAATAATTAAAAAAAATCAAGTTGAAAGAAACAAAATAACAAAAAAACAACAACCAAAATCAAACCAACAAGGAAGAATCAACATGACATCTCAAAAAAAAAAAAAAAAAAAAAAAAAAAAAAAAAAAAAAAAAGCAACATTTCCTCTCTTCAGTCCCATTTCCTCAACCTCACCCTTGACCTGTCAGGAATCCAGCGGCAGGTCGGAGTAGGTCACGCACGCGGGGACGTAAATATCACTCCGATCCCACAGCTATTAGATGAGTTACCCTCCCTACCCCACCCCCTCTCTCCTCTTCCCCTCCCCTCCCCTCTCCTCCTTCCTCTTCTCTATTAAGTCTAAATCATCTTCTCTTCTCCTTTCCTTTTTATATATCTCCCCCTCCCCCTCCTCCCGATTACCCCTCTCCTCCCTCCCTCCTACCCCCTCTCCTCTCTCCCTCCTACCCCTCTCCTCTCTCCCTCCTCCACCTCCTACCCATCCTTCCCCTCCTTCCGCCCCTATCCCCCCCCCCCCATCCCTCTTTCTTTCCCCTCCTTCGAGATTCCTTCACCAATTGAGATCATAAACATCAAGTCTCCGCTTGGAAGTGGCATTAACTTTTTTCAACTTGTTTATCTCTCATGAGCCCTTTTCTTGACCTTATTTTCACATTATGCTTCTGCTCTTACCGTTTCCTTCTCCTTCTTCTTCCTCTTATCCTTTCTTCGCTTTCTTCTTCTTTCTTCTCTTTCTTCTACTTCTTTCTTCTCTTTCTTCTACTTCTGTCGTCTATTTCTTCTTTTTCTTCTTCTTTCTTCTCCTTCTCCTTCCTTCTTCTTCTTCTTTCTTCTTCTTCTTCCTTCCCCTTCTTCTTTTTCTCCTTCTCCTTCTTCTCTTCTTACTTCTTTCTTCTGCTTCTTCTTTCTTCTCTTTCTTCTTCCTTCTCCTTCTTCTTTCTTCTCTTTCTTCTTCCTTCTCCTTCTTCTTCTTCATTTTCTGTCTCCTTCCTTCTTCTTTATTTTTGTTTTTCTCTCTTGTTTTCATTGGGAAGTGGAGAGAGAGAAAGAGGAGGAACATGATTAGGAGGAGAGAAGAAGAGAGGAGAGGAGAAGGAGATGAGAGCGAGAAGAACAGGATAAGGAAAGAACGAGGGGAGGAGAAGGAGGAGAGAAGAAGAGAGGAGAGGAGAAGGATTTGGGAGGGAGGAGAACAGGAAAAGGAAAGAACGAGGAGGAGGAAGGAGGAGGGAGGAAGAGAGGAGAGGAGAAGGATTTGGGAGGGAGGAGAACAGGAAAAGGAAAGAACGAGGAGGAGGAAGGAGGAGGGAGGAAGAGAGGAGAGGAGAAGGAGGAGAGAGCGAGAACATGAAAAGGAAAGAACGAGGAGGAGGAGGAAGGAGAGAAGAGGAGGAGAGGAGAGGAAAGGAAGAGGGAGGGAGAACAGGAAAAGGAAAGAACGAAGAGGAGGAAGGAGGAGGGAGGAGAGAAGAGGAGGAGAGGAGAGGAAAGGAAGAGGGAGGGAGAACAGGAAAAGGAAAGAACGAGGAGGAGAGAAGAGGAGGAGAGGGGAGGAAAGGAAGAGGGGTGGGGGTGGGGGTGGGGGGGGGAGAGGTAATTTCGTCCTATTTCTGGTCGTTATGCGACTTCCTCTTTATTTACACCGGTCTTATTTCCCCTTCTTCTGTTTTATTCCCTTGTGTCCCTTCTTCCTCGTTTCTTTTTCTCTGTTTCTCCTTTCCCTTTTCGTTGTCTTGGTCTATCACTTTCTCTTGTTTATATTATATTTTCATATTATTATTATTATTATCTTTTTTTTTATCTTTACACTGTTAATATTTAGATCTTATATTAATGTTTTTATCTATTTATTCAGTCGTTACTTTTATACTTTCTTTAGTTCGTCTTTTGTTTCTCTCTTTTTCCTTTGTATCTCCTTTTCCCTATTCCTTTCCTCCCTTCCTTCTACTTTCTCTCTCTCTCTCTCTCTGTCCATCCATTCCTCATTCTTCCTTCTCTCTCTCTCTCATTCCTACCCCCTCTTTATTCCCTCCCATTTTTCCTTTCCCTTTCTCTCTCTCTCTCTCTCTCTCTTCCTCTTTCGAACTGACAATTAAAAGATAATAGTGCGGAATGTAACATTTAAGAAGCTTATTGTGTACTAATATATTCCAAATGCCCTCATATCGGTTCAGAATGTGATTTGTCGTCATTATCATAATTACTATAAAAAAATTATATATTTGAAACATCAATTATACTTTTAGTATTGTGATTCAGTCTGCACAGTGGACGAGTTATTTAAAAAAAAGAAATAAAAGGGGAAGCATTTCTTCTTTTGTGAGAGAAAGAGGGGTAGATAGATAGAGAGGGAAAAGAACTTCTCAATATATAGTTATTATTTCTTTGAATTTTTTGCCTTTTACTGTTATGTAATTTTTAAAACTCTTGAATTATTTGTTCTAATATTATTGTTTCCTTCTCTTATTCCTTCCTTCTTTATTGTCTTTTCTCTTCTTCATTTCGTCCAAGCAAACATTATCAATATTCAAATACCTAACCTTTCTAATTTTCAAATGTAAGAAAGAGAAACAGAAAAACAAAACAAAAACGAAGAGCAAATGGAATAAAACAAAGTAAAACACATATACAAATAAATGAAAAACTAAAATATAACACGCCCATATATATATATATATATATATATATATATATATATATATAAAACAACAACAACAACAACAGCATATGCAACATACAAAAGCAACAGGGACTTATGTTGCTCTCATAGTAACTGTCAATTGCCTTAGCTGGAATACCACCGCTGCCACCAATTTACCTCCGGAGACTAAACACTTGATGGCAGTTGGGTGATTTACACAGCTGGGAAGAATTATATCTTCATCTAAATACGACGCTCGCAGGTGGAAGGGGAGGAGGAGGAGGAGGAGGAAGGGGGAGAGAGGGAGCGGGGGAGGAGAGGAAGGAGGAGGGGAAGGAGGAGGAGGGGAGGGAGGAGGAGGAGGATGAGAGGATAAGAAGAAGGAGAAGGAGGAGGATGAGAGGATGAGGATGAGGAGAGAGAGGGAGTGGGGGAGAAGAGGAGGAGGAGAAGAAGGAGGATGAGGATGAGGAAAGGATGAGGAAAGGAGAAGGAGGAGAAGGAGGAGGAGGAGAGGATAGAAAGAAGGGGAAAGGGAAGAGGGATAGATTAGAAAGAAGGAGGAAAGAATTGAAAGGGAAGAGGAGATGGGAAAGAAAAGGGGGAAGGGAAAGAAGGAGATATAGAAGAGGAGATGGGAAAGAAGAGGGAGGAAGGGAGAGAAGGAAAAGTAGGAGATATAGAAGAGGAGATGGGAGAAAAGAAGGAGGAAGGGAGAGAAGGAAAAGGATAGAAATGGAGAGGAAAATAAAGATGGAGAACAAAGGGAAAATGGGGTTAACCGAAAGGATAAAGAGGAAGAAACCCTTTCTAAAATTTTAACAAGACGAGCAAAACCGAAAATAAAAATATTCACAGTTGTAGCACAGCCCACCCCCCTCTACCCCTCTCTCCTTTCCCCCTCTCCCCATCCCTTCCCCCTCCCTCATCCCTTATCCTCCCCCTCTCCCTCTCCACTTCCATCTCCAAAATCCAAAAATAGAAAGAAAGAAAAGAAAAGAGAGAGAGAGAGAGAGAGAGAGAATAAAAAGACTACGAAAACGCATCGTTATCGTAAGGACAAGATCCACTTTCAGGGTTATGTCGAGGTTTCTTAACCGACGAAAGTACCGCTGCCACCATCTTTATGGCCGTTAAACGCACTTCATAAACAGCGCCGGCATGGAGCGCTCATAAACAAGCACATAGCTCTTTTTTTCCCTCCACTCTTCTCTTTGGGTTAATTTTGTTTTTATATGTAGGGTTTAAAAAGACTGTTTTTATGTGTGTGTGTGTTTTGTTATCTTAGTTTTTTTGGTGTTTTTTCGCTGTTATTCTTCGTGTGCTTTCTTCTTTCAACTCTCTTCTTTTACCGACAGTCTGTCATCCACTTCTATTCTCTCTGATCCACCTCTTTCCTTTTCTTGTTCCTCTATCCTCCATCTCCTCCTTCTACTACTCCTCCTCTTCGTCCTCCTTCCACTTTTTCCTTCTCCTTCTCGTCCTCCTTATTATTTCCTCTCTACCTCCTCCTCCTCCCTCTTCCCTCCCTCCCACTTCCTTACTCTCCCCACCTCTTCCTCTTTCCCCCCCTTCTCCACTTCCTCCCTCCCTCCTTCCTCCCCGTCCCCCACCTCTCTCCACCTCTTTCCCCCTCCCTCCCTCATCCCACCTCCCTCCACCTCCTCCTCCTCCCTCCACCTCTCTCCACCTCTTTCCCCCTCCCTCCCTCATCCCACCTCCCTCCCTCCCTCCTACCTCCCTCCCTCCTACCTCCCTCCCTCCACCTCTTTCCCCCTCCCACCTCCCCTCCCTCCCTCATCCCACCTCCCCCTCCCTCTCCCCCCCCCCTCCACCTCCTCCTCCACCTCCTCCACCGACTCCGCTCCCGCCAGCACACGACATGTTATCATTCGCATTCATATTTGATGGTTTTTATCCTTCTAACATGCAAACTCGCACTGCCTCGCCTCTGTGTCCACACGCTACCATTTCCAAACAACCAAGATAAACTTTGTGCTGGAGAGCTTTTGAAATGATGATGATTATTGTTGTTGTTGTTATCTTTGTTTTTTTGTTTTTTTTGTTTTTTTTTTTGTTATTGTCGTTGTTGTGAGTGTTGTTGGTGTTATTGTTGATGTGGTTTGAATGTTATTTGGTAATGGAAATGGCGTTTTTTTTTATTGCTTTTTTTTATTGATTGGAGTTTGAATCCTTTTTGTCTGTTTTTGTTTTGTTTTGTTTTGTTTTTGTGTTATTGTCCCTTTCTTATTTCCTTTCTTCTTGTTTATCTTTTCTTACAAAGAGGATGATTATTTTCATAGCCTTGTTTCCTCGTCCGCTCCTCTTCCTCTTTTTTCTTCGTTTCACCCTCCCCCCCCCCCTCTCTCTCTCGCTCTCTCTCTCTCTCTCTCTCTCTCTCTCTCTCTCTCTCTCGCTCTCTCTCTCTCGTCCTCTCTCTCTCTCTCTCTTTCTCTCTCTCTCTCTCTCTCTCTCTCTCTCTCTCTCGCTCTCTCTCTCTCGTCCTCTCTCTCTCTCTTTCTCTCTTCCTCTCTCTCTCTCTCTCTCTTTCTCTCTCTCTCTCTCTCTCTCTCTCTCTCTCTCTCTCTCTCTCTCTCTTTCTCTCAATCTCTCACCCCCCCCCCTCTCTCTCTTTCAGCTTTTTCTCTATCTCTTCTTTCTCTCATTTGCCTTCTTGAGAAACCAATTCTTCTTTCCACTTTTTCTCTAATTCTCTTATTCACTCTTTCTCATATCTCTTTCTCACTCCCTTATCATATCTCTTTCTCACTCTTTCATCATATATTTCTTTACTCTTCACATTGGATGTTCGGGAAATGCAAGGAATTGAGCGAGAAACAATAACGAATAAGAAATCAAAGAGAGATGAAGATAAAGACGTAGAAGTAAAAAGGAAAGA
>NW_028234440.1:1245200-1250200 GCF_977035675.1 Penaeus japonicus
GGGAGGGGGAGGAGGGGTGGAGAAAGAGGAGAGACAAGAAGGTGGAGGGCGAAGGGGAAGAAACGGAAGAGAACGAGGGTGAGTGGAGGAATAAACAGGGGGAAGAGGGGAGGAACGGGGAGAGGGGAGAGAAGAGAGCGAAGGAATAGGGAGAGGGGAGAGAAGAGAAGGAAAGGATAGGGAGAGGGGAGAGAAGAGAGGGAAGGAATAGGGTGATGGGAGAGAAGAGAGGGAAGGAATAGGGAGAGTGGAGAGAAGAGAGCGAAGGAATAGGGAGAGGGGAGAGAAGAGAAGGAAATAGTATGGAGAGCGGAATGGGAATGATGAATTCGTGAGGAAAAGAAATTCGGGAAGAGGGGAAAGAGGGGAGAGGAAGGAGAAGGAGTAGGGAGAGGGAGAGACGCTAGGAAGAGGAGAGGGAAGAGGGCAAAGGTTAGAAGAATAGAAAGAGTAGGAAGAGGAGAGGGCAGAAGTGGGAGATAAAGTAGGGAGAAGAGAGGGGAGAGAAAGAGTTGGATAAGAGTAGTGTGAAAGAGTAAGGAGAAGAATGAGAAAAATACGAAGAGTAGAGGGGAGAGAAGAAAAAAGGGACGAAGAAGGGAACAGGGAGGAGTGGGGGAGGGGAATGGGGAGAAGAGAAGCAGAGGACGAAGAAGAAAGGAGAGTGGATGGAGAAGAGGAGAGAGACGAGAGGGGAGAGGGTGAGAAGAAGGAAATGAAGAGAGAGAAATCGAAGAGAGGGGAGAAAGAAGAGGATGAAAAAGAATTTAGTATGAGAAGAAGGGGGTAGGGAGGAGTGGGGAGAGGGGAGAGAAGAGAGGGGAGAGGGGTGAGAAGAGAGGGGAGAAAAGAGAAGGGAGAGAAGAGAGGAGAGAGGATTTACGAGAAGAGAGAGGAGAGAGAGGAGAGGGCAGAGGGAAGAGGGGAGAGGGCAGAGGGGAGAGGGCAGAGGAGAGAGGAGAGAGGAGAGAGGGCAGAGGGGAGAAGACAGAAGGGAGAGGAGAGGAGAGAGGAGAGAGGGGAGAGGGGAGAGGGGAGAGGGGAGCAGGGCCTCTTCGCGTGACCTGAGGTGTACGTGAGGTAGGCAGGTCTCGTGCGCCCGCGAACACACCGTGACTGGTTTTAGCTCCAATCGAAAAATAAATGTCCACGCTATAATATTACAATCAGCCAGCACTTTTTAATCTGCGAAAATAGGCCTTTATAAATTCTGAGAATTCAATTCTCCTGATACACGTTGGCTCATGAGAGGGAGGGGAGAGGGAGGGGAGAGGAGGGGGAGAGATTAAAGGGAGGGGGGAGTAGAGTGGGAAGGGGGATGGAGAGAGGGGTGGAGGGGGAAAGGGAGGTGGAGGATGGATGGGCAGGGAGTATAGAGGGGGGGGGAGGAGGTAGAGAGGAGGTGGATAGGAAGGGGGTAGAGAGGAATGGAGTAGCGGGGAGCAAGGAGTGGAGAATTAGAGAGCAGGGAGGAGGGGGAAGGGGGTAGAGGGGAGGGGATAGTAGTAGGAAATCGGACTGGATGGGGAGGGGGAGGGGGCATGGGAGGAGAGGGGAGGAGGGGAGAAGAGGGAAGAAAAAAGCAGCAGGGAATGAAAGGGGCGGGGATAGGTGACCCCCCCGTCCCCCTCCCCCCCACGCTCAGACTTTTGGACTGTCATGAAAACCCTCATAAATAAATGCGTGAGCAAGCTTACCGACTCCCCGTTCGTGCACGCGTGTGCGTACATGCACCTGTCGGAAAACTTGTTCGTCTAACTTGGATAAGAAACCGCAGAATAATTAAAAAGAAAAGAGAGAGAGAGAGAGAGAGAGAGAGAGAGAGAGAGAGAGAGAGAGAGAGAGAGAGAGAGAGAGAGAGAGAGAGAGAGAGAGAGAGAGAGAGAGAGAAAGGGAGAGAGAGAGAGAGATGCAAAAATGTTGTAAAGGAAAGATATATATATATATATATATATATATATATATATATATATATATATATATATATATATATAGAGAGAGAGAGAGAGAGAGAGAGAGAGAGAGAGAGAGAGAGAAAGATGCAAAGACGTTGTAAAGGAGAATGAGAAGGTACAAATGAAGAATGAAGAAGAAGAAGAGAAGGAATGGAAGAATGACAATAGAGATAAAAAAAGCAAAACAAAAAGAAGAAGAAGAAGATTGAGGAGAAGGTAGGGGGGAGGGAGAAGAGGGGGAGAGGGGGGAGGGGAAAGGGGAGGGGAAAGGGGAGGGAAATATGACATATCGAATGCTTGCGTGAGAAGGATACCCCCCCCCTCCCCTCACCAACGTCGACACCTCCCCCCCTCCCACCCCGGCTCCTCCCCTTCAGTAAGTGATACGTTAACAGTTAGACAGAGTGATAAGAAAGCAGCTCGCTATGTCAGTCCTTCTTCCTCCCCTTCTCCCCCTTCTCCCCCTTCTCTCTCTCTCTCTCTCTCTCTATTTCTCTCTCTCTCTCTCTCTCTCTCCCTCTCTCTATATCTATCTATCTATATTTATCTACTATCTATTTATCCATATCTCTCTCTCTCTCTCTCTCTTTATATATACTAATATATATATATATTTATTTATTTATTTATTCATCCCTCTCCCACCTCTTCTTCCTCCTCTCCTCCCCCTCCCCCTCCCCCTCCCTTCCCCTCCCCCTTCCCCATCTGTCCCATCCTTTAGTGTTGTGTGATTTAGACTGGCTTCTGATTGGCGGACTCTTCTTGTTTTTTTTATTGATGTATTGGGACTTCTGGCATTGCGATAGGTTGCGTCACACACACATACGCACACACACACAAACACACACACACACACACACAGACACCAGCACACACACAGACACACACTCACTCACACTCACACACACACAATCACACACACGCACATATATACGAACACACGCAGACACAAACACACACAGAGACGCACACTCACACACATACGCACACACGCAGACACAAACGCACTCACACTCACACACACACACTCACACACACACGCACGCACGCACACACACACACACACACACACACACACACACACACACACGCACGCACACACACACACACACACACACACGCACGCACGCACACACACACACACACACACACACACACACGCACGCACGCACACACACACACACACACACACACACACACACGCACGCACGCACACACACACACACACACACACACACACACACGCACGCACGCACACACACACACACACACACACACACACACACGCACGCACGCACGCTCACAAAAGCCGAGTTAGATAGATAGATAGCAAAACATAAAGAGATAGATAGATAGAAAGAGATAGATAGATAAATAAGTAGATAGATATAATAGATAGATAGATAGAGAGAGAGAGAGCGAGAACGAGAGAGAGAGAGAGAGAAATAGAAGTACAGAGACAAAGACAGAGAGAGCGACAGAGACATAAAAAGAAAGAAAAAATATAGAGAGAAAGAGACAAAAGAAACCCTAGCCCACCTATAGAATGAAACTGTCTCTCTCAGAGCGAGAGCCAATCACCATCCTAATTATGAAATCTCGATCGTGGGCAGTGAGCGACACGAGCACCTGTCACCCACGCTAACTAAAAGTCGTTCGTGTTTTTTTTTTTTTTTTTTTGTCATCCATCACTCGTGTCATCCATCACTTTTGGTTGGCCATCACTATTCTACACTTCACCCTTCTGATCTTCACTCTGTCATCTGTCACTCATGCCTGTCATTCGCTGTCATTCCATGGCTGTGTGGTAACTGTTATCCACTCTCTTTGTGTCTCTCTTTCTCTGTCTCTCTGTCTCTGTTTCTGTCTCTGTCTCTGTCTCTCTCTCTCTCTCTCTCTCTCTCTCTCTCTCTCTCTCTCTCTCTCTCTCTCTCTCTCTCTCTCTATATATATATATATATATATATATATATATATATATATATATATATATATATAGAGAGAGAGAGAGAGAGAGAGAGAGAGAGAGAGAGAGAGATCTTTCTCTCTCTCTTTCTCTCTTTCTTTTATCATTATCAACATCGTAACATAATTATCATTGTTAGCACCGATATTCTTTTTGTTCAGATCAATCGTTATTTTCATTATTAGCATTATCATTATTGTTTATTATCGCTATTATGATGATGCTGACGATTGTTATCATTGTTATTATCATAACTGTCATTATCCTTATCCTCATCATTATAATCCTCATTGTTATTATCATAATCGCTATCATCATCATTAGTAATATCACCCTTATTATCATAATCATTACTATTACTACATTTTTATTTCATCTTTAGTATTATTATTATGGTTATTATTATCAACTCTTATTATCATCATCATCATCATCATTTCCGCAACTCTCGTTATTGCAACAATTACCATTCTGCAAGAGTAGCGCACAAACCAACCCACCATAATGAAGCTAATAGTATAAATAATTACCAAGGGATAATTATATCCTGGCGACTTACTCTAACCCTTCCTCTACAACAACTGCTCTTTGCCTTAATGACCTCTTAATAATGTCCCTGGGTAATACTTTTTTACTTTTTTTTTTTTTTTTTTTTTTTGGGGGGGGAGGGTTGAGGGGGTCTTTTTGCTCTGTTTAGTCTTTTTTTTTTTCTTTTTTTTTCTTTTTTTTTAGAGACGACCACTGCATAACGACCTTAAAGGTTCCCCCTATTTTTTTTGTTTTTTTTGGGGGGAGGGGGGGAAGAGAGGGGGGGATTGTAACGTAATTGTTCCTCGCGATTAAAAGAAAAAGGGAAAAAAATCTGCACCCCTCCCCCCTTTCCTCCTCTCCCTTATCCCTCTCTCCCTTCTCCCCCTTCCTCTTCTCCCTTATCTCCCTCTCCCCCTCCCCCTTCCTCCTCTCCCTTCTACCCATTCCTCCTCTCCCTTATCTCCCCCTCCCCCTTCCTCCTCTCCCTTCTCCCCCTTCCTCTTGTCCCTTATCTCCCCCTCCCCCTCCCTCTTCCTCCTCTCCCTTAT
>NW_028234440.1:1268091-1271832 GCF_977035675.1 Penaeus japonicus
GTGAAGGAGGCATTCTAGCATGAATTTGGAATGGGTATGGGGATGTAGGGGGGTAGGGGGGCATGATGAGAGGGGGGAGAGGGAGGCATTTCAGAATGAGTTTGGAATGGGTATGGGGGTGTAGGGGGGGTAGGGGGGTAGGGGGGCATGATGGGAATGGGAGGGTACATCGAAGGAGAGAAGGGAAGGGATGGAAGGAGAGAAGAAGGTGGAGGGAGAGATCGAAGGAAAGAGGGAGGGAGGGAAAGAACCGAAAGAGAGAAAGAGGGAGATAGAAGAAAGGTAAAGAGAGAAAGAGAGGTAAAGAGGTGAGGGAGAGATAAGAAAGGAACAGAGAACGACGGGGTTAGAGGAAGAGACTAATAAAGGGGATAGAAATTATGATTTAATAGATTGAAAATGAAAAGGTGGGACAGATAAAAAAAAAAATAAAATGAAGATAATGAGGAAATAGAAAAGACTGTGATTGTGACGTCATGATAACGTATGATGGTGATATTGTGAAAATGCAATAGTGACATATGATACTATCAAGTGTTATTATGATGGTGAATAGTGACCTATCATACTGATATATAATGGTGTTCATATGATTGTGTTATAGTGACGTGCCGTAATATCTCATGGTGTTATTGTGAAGATGTGATAGTAACATGGTTTTATAGTGATTGCGTTATAATGATATATAGATTTTCCATTGAGATATTATAATAGTAACAGGTATAGTGACGCGCCATAACGACATTTATTAATAGTGTCATTGCAACATATCACAATAAACAATACCTTTATATATGGTGTATTGCTGTAATACCAATACCAATACCACGAGCCATGGCGAAATGTTCAGTCCCGTTCAACAGGAGACATAATTTGGCAGCTGTTGATGGTGAACAAGCGATCAATGCTAATGATGACGTCAGTCGTGATGGTGTTGATGATGATGAAGAGATGCAGTGATATCAGATGGCTAAATTTAGTAAGCGCGGATTTTGAGGGACTTTTGAATTTGAAGTTTGAAGTTTTGAATGGGATTAATCTTAATGCTGGGTTTTTTGTTATGGTGTTTATAGTGTTTGTTATGGTGATGGTGTTGGTTATGATGGTTATAGTGATAGTGATGAGGGTGATGTATATAGCGATGGTGATATTAATGATGACTTTTGAATTTGAAGTTTGAAGTTTTGAATGGGAATGATCTCAATGCTGGGGTTTTTGTCATGGTGTTTATAGTGTTTGGTGTGGTGATGGTGTTGGTTATGATGGTTATAGTGATAGCGATGAGAGTGATGTATATAGCGATGGTGATAATAATGATGACGACTTTTGAATTTGAAGTTTGAAGTTTTGAATGGGAATTATCCTTATGCTGATGTTATATTATGGTGTTTATAGTGTTTGATGTGGTGATGGTGTTGGTTATGATGGTTATAGTGATAGTGATGAGGATGATGTATATAGCGATGGTGATAATAATGATTACAATGATAGTGATGTTAGTGATGATAAAGGTGATTATGGAAATGATCACTATGATAATTATGATGATTATGATGGTGGTAATCATCATCCTAATTATGATGACGATGATTATCATTATGATCGTAATTATATAATGGCATTTATATCACAGTGATAACATGGACAATGATGAAAATAATTCGCATCGTCAATAACATTGCTGTTATTGTCATCACCTTTATGAATTATTATCATTATTACCATTGTTATTACTGCTGTTGTTATTATCATTATTACCATTATTAGTATTACCATTATCAATATTATTGTTATTATCCTTAATGATATTGTTTACTATTATTATCATTATAGTCATTATCATTGCAATTATAATGATTATTATTATCGTCATTATTATTATTATCATTATAATCATTATATGACCATCATTACTTTTATCATTATCATCATGATTATCATCATCATTATTGTTCTTACCATCATCATTATTCTATTTTGATTACCAATATTGCTATCATCATCACCACCACCATCATTATCGTTAGCAAAAATCATTGTTGTTATTATTATCACTATTATTTTTACTATAATCATTATTAGATTCTAATTATCATTATTTTTCTTGTTGTTGTTGTATTGTGTTATTATTATCATTATCATTATGTTATCATTATTATCACTATCATCATCATCATTATTGTTGTTAAGATTTTGATAATAATTATCATAGTGATGATAGTTTCTTTCATTATCATTATCATTCTTGTTATTATCATTATCATTCTTGTTATTATCATTATCATTCTTGTTATTATCATTATCATTCTTGTTATTATCATTATCATTATTACTATTATTGTTATCTTTATTTTTATTTCATTGTTATCGTTATTGTCATCATTATCATCGCCATTATCATTATCATTATCATCATTATTGTCATCATTATTGTCACTACTCTTATCATTATTTGAATTATCTTTATCATCTTCCCCACCATTTTAAGAAATCACAACATAGATAAACAACAAAACAACAAAAGACCAATCACGAGAAGACACTCCTACCCCCCCCCCCTCGCATCCCATACTATACCCTACCCCCTACCCACACCCCTAATACCCCTACTCCACATATTATACCCCCACCACACCCCCACCCCACCACACCCCATGTCATACCCACCTCCCCACCACATCCCTACACCCCTACCCCCTTACCCCACACCCATACACCCCAAACCCTTACATCCACCTCCCTCCCTCCCTCGCTCCACCAAATCCCCCCTTCCCTTCCCCCCTCCCTCGCTTCCCCCTCCCTCGCTCCACCCTTCCCTTCCAGCCCCCCCCCCTTCCCCCTCCCTCGCTCCACCAAATACCCCCCCTCCCCTCCCCCCCTTCCCCCATCCTGCAGGAGGCGGCGAAACAGGGCGGCTGAGGAGGAGGTATTTTAAGAACATGTATCTCGACCTCAAAACATCCGAGAGACATGAAGATGCGAGACGGGAGATAAGCGGCCCGGGGTCGAATGCAGTGGGGGGGGGGGGAGGGAGAGAGAGGGGGGGGATAGGGAGATGGAGAAAGAGAGGGAGATGGAGAGGGAGAGAGAGAGAGGGAGAGGGAAAGGGAAAGGGAAAAAGGAAGAGAGATAGATAGATAGAGAGAGAGAGAGAGAGAGAGAGAGGGAGATAGAGAGATAGAGAAAGCGAGATAGAGATCGGCTGAAAGGAAGAGATAAATGAGAGAGAGAAAAAGAGAGAGAATAAAAAAAGGTCACAAATGAGAATAAAAAGAAAAGGGAAAAATGGGACAAATATTAGTACCATTTGATACATTTGTATAGTCATGTAGTTTTGGAAAATAGAAGAAGAAACACAGAGAACAAAGAAAATTAACATAAAGAGAAAAAGGGGGAGACAAATATCCCTTAGTACATATGCGTAGTTATATAATCAGAAAATAGATAAATAAACAAAAAATGAAAAAAATATCCCCCTGTGTAGTTATATAGTTAAAAAATGGGAAAAAATATACATATAAAAAAAAAAAAAAAGTAATCCCCTGATACATTTACGTAGTTATGTAGTTAGAAAAATGCAAAAAAAAAAAAAAAAAAAAAATACATAAAAAATATATATATATCCCTTGATACATGTACGTAGTTATGTAGTCAGAAAAAGTGAAAAAAATATATATACATAAAAAAGTAAAAAATATTCCCCTGGTACATGTGTGCAGTTATGCCAATAACGTTATCTCC
>NW_028234440.1:1274432-1280985 GCF_977035675.1 Penaeus japonicus
ATATATATATATATATATAATATATAAATATATATCAATATATATGTATTATAATATATATTTATATTTTATAATAATATATGTATGGTATATATAATATATATATAAATATATAAATAAATATATATACGATATATAATTACATATAAATATATAAAAATATATATATATACATATATATATATATATAAATATATAATATAATATATATATAATATATATATTGACTTGCAAACCACTCTTACCTGTGTTGATAAAAGCAGATAAATGGCAACCTGACAGAAGGGATCCAGATGGATCTTGAAACGTTCGTCTCATTTTCAATAAATCTATATTAGTATAGTGTATTTATCTGCCATATATATCTATAATGTGTGTGTGTGTGTGTGTGTGTAATATACATATATATGTTTATATATATATACTATATACATACACACACACACACACACAGACACACACACACACACAACACAACACCACACAACACACACCACACAACACACCCAATATACACACACACCACACATATTTAAATATATATATAATATATATCTATAAAATATATATATTATATAAATATATAGATATATTGTATATATATACTATAAATATATATAATATATAAAATATATATAATATATATATGTATATATATGTATTAAAAATATATGTATATATATATAATATAATATATTTATATATAATATAATATATATATATATCTTTCTCTCTCTCTCTCTCTCTCTCTATCTATCTATCTATCTATCTATCTATCTATCTATCTATCCCTCAAGCTCTTTCTCTCATAAAAGACTATCCTCTCTCCTTCAACTCCCTTATTCACTCTCCTCCCTACTACTCCACCCTCCACCCTCCCTTCCCTCCCACCATCCCCCACACTCAACCCCTACATCCTCCTGTCCCTCTCCTGCTCTCCCCTTCCCCCTTCCCTCCCCTCCCCCCCACACAACGACCCCCACCCCTACACTCCCTTCCCTACCTCTCCTCCCTCTCCCCCTCCTCCCCCTCCTCCTATTCCAATACCCCACCCCCTCTACATCCCACCCCTATACTCCCTTTCCTATCTCTTCTACCCCTCCTCCCCATCATACGCCCCACATCCTCTACATCCCTCCTCCCTCAACCTCACCCCCCTCCCAAACACCCCGTTCCCTCTTCCTTTCCACTCCCCTCCCCATTCCCCTTCCTCTCTCCTACCCCACCGCTTCCGTCCCTCTTCCCTCCTCATCCTCCTCCCCCATCCCCCTCCCCTCCATCCTCTCCATATCCCCCTTCCCATCCAACAAACCCCCCATACCCCCACCTCACACCCTCTAACATCTTTCTTTACCCACCATCCCCCCACCTCCCCCATCTTCCACAAAACCCCTCTTCTCTTCACCCTCTTCCCTTCTTCTCTTCTCACCCCTCTTCTTCTCGCCCCCCCCCCTTCCCTCTCCCCCCCCCCGCTACTCAACTCCTTATTCATCCCCCCCCCCATTCTTATGACCCTTCATCCTCCACTCCTCTTCCCCTCCCCAACAATACGCGACGAGGCCCTTTCCCTTCCCTCCATTCCCCGCACTGTCCATTCACTCCCTTCTCCATCCCCTTTTTCCCCCTCTCCCCCACTTCTTTCTCTCTGTCGGATCTTCTTCACCCCCCCTCTCACCTCCTCTCACCTCCCCTCCCCTTTCCTCCGCTCCCCCTTCCCTCCCCCCTCCCCCCTTTCCCTTCCCCCTCTCTCACCTCCCCTCCCCTTCTCTCACCTCCATTCTCTCCCTTTCCCCACCCTCTCCCCCTTACCCTCTCCCCCCTCTCTTTCTCTCTCCTTCCTTCTCCCCCCTTCCCCCTACCCCCCTCTCCCTCCCCCTTTCCTTCCCCCCTCCTCTCCTCCCTTTCCTTCCCCCTCTCCCCCCCCTCTCAACCACCCAAAAACCCTATCTCGACACCTTCCCACGAAACCCCTCACCCCCCTCCCCCTTTCGACCCCCGAGCGCAAAAGACAAAGAAGGTCAGTGGACTAAGGATAGCTATCGCAGTCTCACCATCTGATACCATCTGCCAGTCGGGCGCTCCCGGGCTGCACACTTGGGTTACCATCTGTGAGGGATTACCTGTCGCGAAAGAAGAAGAAGAAGAAGAAGAAGAAGAAGAAGAAGAAAAAAAGGGAGGTTGAGAGTGTGGGAGGGTGAGGGGTTGGGAGGGGTTGGGAGAGGGGTGAGGGGGGAGGTTGGAAGGGGGGGAGGGGTTGGGACGGGAAGGGGGTAGAGAGAGAGAGAGAGAGAGACGAAGGAGGAAGAGAGAGGAGAGGGAGAGATGTTGAGAGAGAGAAGAAGATGAGAGAGAGAGAGATTGGAGATGAGAGTGGATGAGAGAGAGAGGAGAGAGATAGACGCGAGAGATGAGAGAGCGCCGCGCGTTCTCCCGCGCTGCTCCACGGGGACGCTCGTCCTCTAGAGAGATCTCGAGCGAGAGATGCGATCTCAGAGAGGTGAGCGCTGCAGGGGGGAGAGGCGGGAAAGAAACAATGCAGTCTTATTTGTGAGTTACTTATGCCTGACCCATACAGGTGCTTTGTTGGTGTAGTCGGGGAGGCCACCCACACACACCCCCATACACACACACACACACACACACACACACACACCACACACAACACACCAGCACACACACAACACAAAATAATCTGTGGTAAAAATATGTGTATATATATGTGTATATATATATATATATATATATATATATATATATATATATATATATATATACATATATATACATGCTATATATACACCAACGCCTTTATCCTATAGTCATAGCTATACCAGAAACAACTGACTATCACTTCAGCCACAAAGAAAACGACAAAAGTAATACACCAAAAAAAAAAAAATAATAATAATAATAATAATGATATATAGCAACTGATAAATCTTCAAATAAATCAAAAATACATTTTGATAATCTTAAGAAAAATGTATTAATGAAAGTGTTGCCTGGACTGAGAATGTTAATAAGAAATCAGTGTTAATGTTGATAATGTTGATGAGAGAGAAACAACAATTATTATATTTAATATCATTATCATTATTGTTGTTATTAGTGTTGCTGTTGTTGTTGTTGTTGTTATTAGCAATAACAGTAGTATTTGCGTTAGTATTAGTATTAGTATTATTTTTGATATTGGTAATATCATCATTATTATCATGATCATTATTATCATGATCATTACTATTATCATTATTATTGGTGTTAGTGTTAGTATTATTACAATTATTGTTATCATTATCATCATTATAAAAATCATTATCACTACTATTATCATCTCATCATCATTATTGTTCTTATTATAACAATGACACTGATAATCATTTTTATCATTATTATTATCTTTATTATGATCAATATCATTATCATCATTATTGATATAAGTTTTAGCATTGTTATCATTACTATTATTATCATGAACAAGCATTATCTTCATTATCATTACTTTCATTCTTATCATTATTACCATTTTATTTTATCATCATCATTGCTATCCTTATGACTATTATAATCATTACCATCATTGTTACTATTTCCAATGTTATCATTATCATTATTTTTATTACTATCATCATTATTATTTTTAGCATTTGATTATCATCATTATCATTATTATTATTATTAGTAGTAGCATTACTGTTATTATCATTATTATCATTATCATTGCTGTCAATATCATCGTAACAATAGATACTATTATCATTACCATAATAATTATGATCTTTATCATTGTTTTCATTATCGTCATTATTGAATTATTTGCAGTAGTATTAGTATTTTTATCTATATGATCATCAATATCCTTGTTATCATTACCATCATGATAATTATTGATATTATCATAAGCATCATGATTTCCATTAATATCATTCTTATCATTATCATAATTGCTATCATTTACTTTACTATTATTAGTATTATGATTATCATTATTACTGTTATAATTATTATCATTATCCTTAGTATCAGCATCCCTATCATCATCATTTATAATCATTATAATCATATAATCATTAATTACTATTATCACCATTATGAGTATTATCATTATCATTATCATTATCATGAACACTATCATTATTGTTATCCTTATTAGTATTATTTATCATTTGTTATATCAATTATCATTATTATATTTAATACTTTCATTATCATTACTATAAATAGCTTTATAAGTTTATTTAGACAGCAAAGGATGCACAATAACTATGATATTTCTATAAAAACACAATAATAAAAAAAAATCTATAAAAAGTCACCAGAAAAAAAAAAGAAATAAACAACACATTTATAACAAGAACAATTAAACAAAAACCATCCAATCAACATCCATCATCAACCATAGACACACCAATAACTAAAAATAAAAACAATAAGACACAACACACAATAACAAAAGAACACAACAACAAGGACAACACACGAGAACAAAAAAAAAAAACCATCGACACCCACTCACCATACATTAACACACCATGAAGTACAACGATTTTACACACGACACCATATCAGTGGCTTCACCATCATCATATCACAGAAGCATTAGTCCATTAGATACCACTTTGTCACTATCAAATTCACCATCTCACCATCTGTAGCCTTAGAGGTCGCTTCGTCTCACGCGACACAATAGAAAAGCAACAACAATGGAACTACAATAGTGTGATGGGAAGATGGGGAGGAGGAGGAGGAGGAGGAGGAGGAGGAGGAGGAGGAGGGGGATAGGGGAAGTTGGGAGTAGGAGGGAGTAGGGGGGGTGAAGGAGGAAGGATTTGTTTGAGGGGGGGTGGAGAGGGGATAGGAGTAGGAGAAGGGGTGAAGAGGGAGAGGGGGATGAGGGGAGGGGAGGGGAGGGGAGGGTAGGTTGAGGGGAAGGGAGGGTGAGGAGGGGGATGGAAGGGGAAAGAGAAGAGGGAAAGGGGGGATGATGGGGGAGAGGGGAGGGAAATAGGAGGGGAAGAAGAGAGGGTAGGTCAAAGAAGAAGGGGGGAGGGAGGGGAGAAGGAGAGTAAAAGAGGATGGAGGGGGGGAGGGAGGGAGGTAAAGGTGAGGTGGTTAACGGAAGGGGAGGGGGAGGGGGAGAGGGGGGGAGGGGGTGCTGTCAAAACAACGACGTCATTTACTACCTGACCCTTGAGACGCTGACCGGCCGCTGACACTTGAGAGAGAGAGAGAGAGAGAGAGAGAGAGAGAGAGAGAGAGAGAGAGAGAGAGAGAGAGAGAGAGAGAGAGAGAGAGAGAGAGAGAGAGAGAGAGAGAGAGAGAGAGAGAGAGAGAGAGTGAGAGAGAAAGAGAGAGAGAGAGAAAGAGAGAGAGAGAGAGAGAGAAAGAGAGAGAGAGAAAGAGAGAGAAAAAGAAAGAAAGAGAGAGAGAGAGAGAGAGAGAGAGAGAGAGAGAGAGAGAGAGAGAGAGAGAGAGAGAGAGAGAGAGAGAGAGAGAGAGAGAGAGAGAGAGAGGAATAGAGTGAGAGAGAGAGAGAATGAGAGAGAGAGAGAGAATGAGAGTGAGAGAGAGAGGAATAGAGTGAGAAAGAGAGAGAGAGAGAGAGAGAGAGAGAGAGAGAGAGAGAGAGAGAGAGAGAGAGAGAGAGAGAGAGAGAGAGAGAGAGAGAGAGAGAGAGAGGGAGAAGAGAAAGACAAAGACAGACAGACAAAAACAAAGAGAACGCTTATAACGACAGTACTTACGGTTCTCTTGTTGCATTGACATTGCAACAAAATAATATAATTTGTTTGTTGGTAAGAAGAACGATATGGGTACAATTAATATCGATAATAATGATCATGATAATAGCAACAGCAGTAAAAGTCGCCACAACAATAATGACAATGATGATGATAATGATAGTGAGGATAATGAGATGCACGATGATAATGATTCATGGTGAATTCATGTTCATTTTACAGATTATAAGTATCTTGTTTACTTATTCTATACTATAGATAAACGTATACATGTGTGTGTGTGTGTACACATACACACACACACACACACATACATATATATATATATATATATATATATATATAGAGAGAGAGAGAGAGAGAGAGAGAGAGAGAGAGAGAGAGAGAGAGAGAGAGAGAGAGAGAGAGAGAGAGAGAGAGAGAGAGAGAGAGAGAGAGAGAGAGAGAGAGAGAGAGAGAGAGAGATAATGTATGTGTGTGTGTGTGTGTGTGCTTGTGGAGCATATGATTATTAGTATATTACCATACAAAAAATAAAAATAAAAATAAATCTATGAATTACAGTGATAGTAGTGCTATTAAGAACAAGATTAAACCGTTCGAATATTTAATTTTTTGAAATAAGGAAGATAACAATGAAACAACAATGAAGATAATGAAAATTATAATAAGGATAAGAAAATTAATAAGACGGACAATAAAAAGAAGAAAAATATGATAATGTTTAGGATAATAAGAACAGTAATAGTAAGTGGCAATAATAGTAACGATAATAATAACAATGATGGTGATGTTAATGATAATGATATTAGCAA
>NW_028234440.1:1306202-1308702 GCF_977035675.1 Penaeus japonicus
TTTTTTCCTATTTTTTTCTTCTTTCCTTGTTCTTCTTCTATTTAGTCATCTGATTATCATGATTATATATTTTTTAGTATTTTAGTTATTGTTATCATTATTATTAGGTGTAGTAGTAATATCATTATAATCATTATTATTATTATTATCCTCATAATTATCCTTATAACCATTATTACTATTATTATCCTCATAATTATCCTTATAATCATTTTCATGATTTCATCATTATCATTATCATAACAATCATTATTATTATCATTATTATTATCATCATTATTATTATCATCAGTGTTATTACTATTATAATTAGTGTTATTACTATTCCCACTCCCGTTATCATTATTAACTATATATATAATTCTTATTATAATACTTTTTTATCATCACTATCACTATCATTACAATCATTATTATCATTACTTTTATTATAACTGTTATTACTAAGGATGATATTATTGTTATCATTATCATTACCATAAGTTGCATTATTATTTTCATTGTCATTGCCATTATTTTTATTATCCTTATAATCGTTATTATCATTATCATCACCATTATCATTATCATCATTACTATCATTATTGATATTGTTATCATTATCATTATCTTCATTACCGTTATTATTGCTATCATTACTATTACTATGATTATCACTATAATTTTCCTTATTATCATAATTATTTTTATTACTATCATCATTATTAATACTATTCTCCCCATCATTATTGTTGTTATCATTAATATCAATATCATTATCATTGCTGTCGTTTTTTTCTATTGTTATAAGTATCATTATCGTTATAAATATCATTATTATCATTGTCTTCACTGTAATACTACCAGTACTACTAATGATTATTATTATTATTATCATTAATATTATCATTACCATCGTCATTATCATTACCATTACTATTATCATCATTATCACAATCATCACTGATATTATCATTACTATTGTCATTCTCTGATTATTATCATTGTTATCATCATTATTATCATTATTATCATCATTATTATCATCATTATTATTTTCATCGTTCTGTATTATATCATACCTTCAAACCATCTCCTCTTTTTTCTCTATCTCTATATACGAAATGAAGAGGAAATATATATAAGAAGATAAATTAAATTGGACAAAAGTTATGGTCGAATGAGTAAGGGAAGTTACGTGTAGTTTTGCCTTTTTGGTCTTTGTATTCGAAGTTCGAGTTCTAGGGTATGTTACTTGGTTACTTGGTTACTTGGTGGTAGTTACAGCTTGAGCCTTGTTATTAGCTCATGCCAGGGCCATCCTGGGGGACCGCCCGTTTTTTGTCAGTTGCAAGCAACTGAATTTGATGAGGGATGGAATTTGATTCAGCCCTCGTTCTTTCACTACCACATGTTGGTGGTTCATCTGGTACTGAGTGTAGCCATTTATCTAGTTTTCTTTTAAACACTTCAACACTACACTGATTTAAGTTTCTTATATCCTTCGGTATGCTATTAAACAATTTAGGTCCGTTTATTAGGAAACTTTGTTTTTGCATTTTTCTTAACAGGCATGTTTGTGCACTTATCCCAATGCGATAGCATGTTCTTCCCTGCCTGGGGGAATGTCTTACCTGAATTCCCCCTCCTTCAACAGGTCTTGGATTTGGTGTTAAGTTTTCAATAATTTTCCACACATATATAATGAAGTATCTCTCTCTCCGCCTTTGTAGTGAGTACAGTCTTAGTTTTTTTAGTCTTTCCCAATAGTTTAGACCCATCATATTATCTAACTTCCGTGTAAAGATTCTTTGGACTTGTTCTATCAACATTATATCTTTTTAAGATTTGGGCTCCATACTTGGCACTGGTATTCTAGTCTTGTGGTCACTAATGTTTTCCATAGTGGTAAAAGGTGTTCTGGGTCTCTTGTGTTAAAAGTCCTCATTACCCATCCACTCATAACTTTTCCTTTGTTGACAATCTGCTCTATATGGTGACTGAAAACTCATGTCATTACTCATATAGAGTCCTAGATCTTTTACTACTTTTTTCTCCTCAATCTTCACATCTTCGACAAAATATGATCTTGCCCTTGAATTTCCAATTGGACTATATCTTATGATTTCAAATTTATCTGCATTGAATTTCATATTATTGTCATATGCCCACTTACAGATGGTATTTAGATCCTCGTTAAGTTTGTTTTCATTATCTTGTATATCTAAGGGTTCTTTGTACTTATTCTTGTATCATCTGCAAATGATGTTACTCTTGAGTGTTTCACACCATTATCAATGTCACCAATCATAATAAGGAATAACAAGGGCCCAAGAACGGACCCTTGTGGCACCCCACTCATAATAATCGTTTCCTTTGAGTAAAGCCCATTAATTTGTACTTTTTGTTTACGATTTATTAGGAAGTTGTAAATCCATCTTCCAACTTTCCCGCCGATTCCAAGGTCTTTAATCTTATGTAGCAGGATGCCGTGATCTACTTTGTCAAAAGCTTTTGCAAA
>NW_028234440.1:1321202-1323702 GCF_977035675.1 Penaeus japonicus
GTTTTTATTCACGTATTTATTTACTTGTTTATTTATTTATTCAATTATGTATTGATTCGTTCGTTTATCTAATTACCTATTTATTTATGTTTACGATTGCTATCTATCTATCTATCTGTCTATTTATCTATCTATCTCTCTCTTTTCCTTTTCTTCTTCTTCGAATTGTGTTTTTTTTTTTTTTCTCGAATAAAAATATTAAGTAAAGGATAATGCAAAAGACGCACGCACACACACATACACACACATAAACATACACACCAACATACACACACGCACCCACACACACACACACACACGCACCCCCCCCCCCCACACACACACAAACATATGCAACATAGAACAGTAAATTATCCACTCAGTCTCCTTCTATTGTGAAACACTATAATTACACAAACATGTGATTCGCATAGTGGCATAAAAGGGTTGTTGCAAGATGTCTTTTACCTTCACGATGCAATACCAACCTCTTTTAATTCGAATATGTTGGGATATGTTGGGGATATGTTGGAGTATGTTGAGGATATGTTGGGGTATGTTGGGGATATGTTGGAGTATGTTGGGATATGTTGGGGGTATGTTGGGATATGTTGGAGTGTGTTGGGATATGGGTATGTTAGTATATGTTGGGTATGTTGGGATATGGGTATGTTAGGATATGTTGGAGTATGTTGGGATATGGGTATGTTTAGGATATGCTGGGATATGGGTATGTTTAGGATATGTTGTGGTATGTTAGGATATGTCCTCGTAAGTTGGGTATCTTGGGATATGGTTATGTTAGGATATGTTGGAATATGTTGGGTCCATGTTGCTTCCATTTTGTTTAAGGTCATATTTCATTTATGCGATTATCGAGGGAGGCTGTATTTTGTTTGTTTGTGTGTTTGTCTCTCTGTTTGTTAGTGAGATAGATTGTTTGTTTGTCTGCTTGGCTCTCTATTTGTTAGTGAGATAGTTTATTTGTTTGTCTTCTTGTCTCTCTGTTTGCTAGTGAGATAGATTGTTTGTTTGTCTGCTTGGCTCTCTGTTTGTTAGTGAAATAGTTTATTTGTTTGTCTGCCTGTTAGATTCTTTACCTATCTGTTTGTTAGTTAATTCGTTTGCTTATATGTCTGGCTGTTAGCTAGTTTGTTAGCATGTCTGTCTGTTTGTCTATGTGTTTGTTTGCATGTCTATCTGTTTGTCTACTTCGCAATGTGTTTGTTTGTTAGATTATTTGTTTAAGGGAGTTATCAACATACATATCTAAACCCATATATTATAACCCTGGCCTTCCTTTTCTATATTTCAGCAGAAAAACTTGATAACTTAATCTCCATGTCAGTCCTTCTTTATGTAAATATATGTACGTCCATGTGTGTGTGTGTGTGTGTGTGTGTGTGTGTGTGTGTGTGTGTGTGTGTGTGTGTGTGTGTGTGTGTGTGTGTGTGTGTGTGTTTGTGTGTGTGTGTGTGTGTTTGTGTGCGTGTGTGTCTGTGTGCGTGTGTGTGTGTGTGTGTGTGTGTGTGTCTTTACGAGTACCAAGTGAAGCCTCCTTAATATTTATAACTTCCTGGTTTTTATACGGTGGTTCCATAGACGCGGTGGTCGTTCTATGTTGAGCATGTTGTCTATGCGGTTTTGTCGACATAAGGAAGATAATAACAGGTTTCGAGTACTCGTAGCCTCGTATGTGAGTCACGTTGCATATTAACTTACTTGGGGTGAGTCGCATGGCATACTGACTCAGTTGGGGTGAGTCAGATGGTATACTGACTCGATTGGAGGTATTATATGTTTAGCATACTGACTCTGAGGTGACTCATGCAGCATACTGACTTACTGTCACAGGTAATTTACAAACCAGGCTGCATACCGACTCGCAAACGATGAAACAAAACCGACTGACTCACAGACAGGTCACTCATAAAGGGCACTGACTCACTGATTCACCAACTCACGGACTCGTCTCCCCACCGACTCACCGACTCACCGCCCCACCCACGACCCACCGACTCACCGCCCCACCCACGACCCACCGACTCACCGCCCCACCCACGACCCACCGACCCACCGCCCCACCCACGACCCACCGACTCACCGCCCCACCCACGACCCACCGACTCACCGACTCAACCCCCCACCCACCGACTCACCGCCCCACCGACTCACCGCCCCACCGACCAACCGACTCACCGACTCACCGACCCACCTATTCACCGCCCCACCGCCCCACCGACCCACCGACCCACCGACCCACCGACTCACCGACTCACCGCCCTACGCAGAGAGAGAGAGAGAGAGAAAAGCTGAAACGCACCTTCCCTTTTTTGTTCATTTTCCGGTGGTGGTCGTTGCACAATGCATGGTCGCGTCAGGGTCATGCACTGTGATCACGTGACTGGCAGACAGCTCGCCTTGCATGCTTGTGAGAGCAACTTCCGCCCGCGCTTATCTCGCGTCGCCCAGCCCGCCCGCCCGCCCGCCCGCCAGATCGCCAGCTAGCCACCTCACCTTT
>NW_028234440.1:1328702-1331202 GCF_977035675.1 Penaeus japonicus
TCCTATAATAATAAGGACAATAATAATAATCATCCTTATGATGATAGTACTAATAATGATAATAATGATAATGATAATAATGATTCTAATAATAACAATGATGATAGTAATGATTCCTGTATAATGATGATGATAACGATGAAAGTAATTTTACTGATTATAATGATTTAGAAATAATGATAACAGATCATAATAACAAAAGAAATAACAATGATACTAATGAAAATAAAGATGATAATGATGATAATAAGGACAATAATCACAATGATATATGACATGATAATGATGATGACATAATTATTCATATCATCATAGCCATTATTTCAATCCTTGCTCTATTGACATAAGAAAATTTATTCAAATTATAATCGTAATTCCAAATAACACCTTTATACATAATTAACCTTATCTTTCTTATCTAAACCTTCTCATTATCAAACTTCTAATTACAAAATATCTTTAAATGATCATTATCTAAAAAGGCACAATATAAAAGCATAATTAAAAAGGATTAGATAATGATGAAAAACACCAACTTTGAAAATAAATTAATTCGATAATGAAATGAACTGAACACAAAAACTCTGATCATCTTTTTGTTTATTTTCAACATTCGTAATAATCAAATATCATTGGTATTTGTTATGACCAAAGGTCGCTGTTTATCAATGTTGCATTCAGAAGCAAAACCATCAAAGTGGCAAGTGACAGGGGGTTTGTGAGCTAATATTATGCACATTGTACCTTGCAAACCGTTTCATTGAATTTCGAACTGCCGTATATTTCATTATTATTGCATGTATGTTGTTTTTATCAGTTTCGTAAATTGTTGGTTTGGAAATGACGTGAGTGTTTGCTTTCTTGTTTCTTTGTTTTTTGTTTTGTTTTGTTTCTCTTCTTTCTATCTTTGTTGGTCTTTCTAGTTCTCTGATTTTTTTTTTCTTTGTCTACTTGTCTGTTTGTCTCTGGTTTTGTCTCTGTTTCTCTCTGTTTCTATCTGTCTCTGTCTCTCTTTCTCTCGTTCTCGCTCTCCCTCCCTCTATCTATCTATCTATCTATCTCTATCTATTTCTCTCTTTCTCTCGATCTATCAACATGTTTCTTCATCAGATCTCCTCCTTTTCTCACTTATCTCTGTATTCCATTCTTCCTTCCTTTCCCCCTATCTTTCCATATCGTCCTTTTTCTCTATTCCTCCATTTCTCGCTCTTTCTCTCCCTCCCCTTTGGCAGATTTGAGATCACACAATACCGCTTGCGGCAATGTCTCTCAATGTCCCCTTAAGTACTCGGGCAAACTCTGCAATCTGTGTTGGATTACCAGTGGCAATGTCTATTCATGTGCGTTTATCGCTTTTCTTTTTTTTTCTTTTTTTTTATATCTTTCTCCATTCTTTTAGTCTGCTTTCAATTCTCTCCCTATTTATCTATTTATCTTTATTCTTCCTCTTCTCCCTGCTTCCTTCCGCTATTTTCTTCCGTTCTTCCTCTTTCCTTCCTACCTTCTTCGCCTCCTCTTCCTCCCTCCTTACATTATTTCTCCCTGCCTCCTCTCTCTTTTTCTCTCTACCTCCCTCTCGTCCCTCCTTCCTTATCTAATTATCTTTTCCTACCTCCTTCCGATTTTCTCCATGCCTCTTCTCCCTTTCTTTTCAGTCATTTGCTTCCTCTCTCTTCTTCCTAATTTCTTCCCATCCTATCCCTTTTCTCTCCCTCCCTCTCCCTTCCTCCTCACCTTTTTCTCTCCTTCCCTCTCTCGCTTTTCTCTCCCTCCCCTCTCCCTTTTTCTCTCCCACCATCTCCCTGACACCCTTTTCAATTCCTCCCTCTCCCTGTCTTCTCTTCCTTTTCTCATCCTCCCTCTCCTTGCCACCCACTCCCTTTTCTCTCCCTCCTTTCCCTTTTCTGCTCCTCCCTCACTCTGCCTCACGCTTTTCTCTCCCACCTTCTCCCTTTTCTCTCCCTCCGTCTCCCTGCCACCGTTCCCTTTTCTCTCCCTCCCTCTCCCTGCCTCCGCTCCCTTTTTCTCTCCCTCCCTCTCCCTGCCACCTCTCCCTTTTCTCTCCCTCCTCTCCCTTTTCTCCTCCTCCCTCTCTCCCTGCCACCGTTCCCTTTTCTCTCCCACCCTCTCCCTGCCACCGCTCCCTTTTCTCCCCTTCCCTCTCCCTGCCACCGTTCCCTTTTCTCTCCCTCCCTCTCACCCCCCTCTCCGTCCGCCTTTATTAATATGTCCCATCCAGAGGGATCCTTTTGTTACAGGCCTCACCACCCGCGTAGGTCGGTTGCACTCCGGGAACAAGCGTGAAGCGCGTCGTTATTCATTTGTTTATTTACACACTCCCGCCGCAGGAGCACGGACCAACATGGCGTGATGCGCAAGGGCTTCTCTCGCGAATTTGAGATGGTGAAAAGGAGTATGGGGGGAGGAGGGAGAGGGGGAGAAGGGGAGAGGAGGGCGGGGGGGAATTGAATAAATGGGAGTGTATGCTTTTTTTTTTTTG
>NW_028234440.1:1343702-1346202 GCF_977035675.1 Penaeus japonicus
TTATTTTCTTTTATATTCATTTATCATCTATATCTATTTATCTTATTTTGTATCTATCTATTATCTTTATATCTATCTATTATCTTTTATATCTACTTATTTTATTTTATATTCATTCGTTTTCTTTTATATTCATTTATTATCTTCTATATCTATTTATTTTCTTTTATATTTACTTAATTTCTTTCTTTCTTTTTGTCATATTCTGTTTTGACGATAAAAGCAAATCCGCAAAAAAATAAAATTCTGAGACTTTAAATCGTGAATAAATAATTTTCATTTTATCATTGATCGCTATCACAATCTTTCTTTGATTTTAATCAATGAAAAAATAAATATACATATGTTTAATTAAGGTATTAAAATCGTCCAGTTATCTTTCAATCTCAATGGCCATCATCATCCTTATCTTTACCGCTACTATCTTCATAATTAATCTTTTCTTATTCGTTATCATTTCGAATATCAGTTGTAGTGATTGTGAGAGAACCAGGAACCTAGAACCAAAAATAATGCACTCAAAATGAATGACAACGGAATTCATTAAGAGGCTCCATGTAGAAAGCACCGATGTGGATGGAACCGCGGGTTGTTCAGAACCGAAATTTGTTCAAAACCGAGAATTCTGCAGAACCCACTGTTGTAAAAAAAAAAATAAAAAAAAAAATAATAAAGTTTTAAAGAACAGAATGTTGTAAAGAACCGAGAATGTTGACGCAACGAGAACCGTATGTTGTACTTTATAGAACCAAAAGCTTTATAGAATCAAAAAGCTTTGCGGAACCAAAAGCTTTATTGAACCATGAGCTCTATAAAACCAAGAATCCCATAGAACCAATATTTTTATCGAACCGAGATCTTTATAGAACCGGAGATATCTCTCGAACCAGCGATCTCCCAAGAACCGGCAATATCTCAAGAACCGATCTCTCAAGAAACCTGAGACCTCTCTAGAATCGGAGATGTCTATAGAACCATAAATCTATCTAGAAACTGGAGATCTCTCAAGAAACCGGAGATCTCTCTAGAACCATAGATCTCTCAAGAAACCAGAGATCTCTCTAGAACCATAGATCTCTCAAGAAACCAATGATATCTCCAGAACCATAGATCTATCTTGAAACTGGAGATTTCTCAAGAAACCGGAGATCTCACTATAAACCAGAGATCTCTTTAGAAACCAGAGATCCTTCTAAAAACCAGAGATCCTTCTAAAAACCGGAGACCCTTCCAAAAACCGGAGATCCTTTTAGAAACCGGAGAACCTTCTAGACACTGGAGATCCTTCAAGAAACCGAAGATCCTCCTAGAAACCTAAGATCCTTCCAAAAACCGGAGATCCTCCTAGAAACCAGAGATCCTTCTAAAAAACCGTAGACCCTCCTAGAAACCGAAAATCCTTCTAGAAACCGTAGACCCTCCTAGAAACCGAAAATCCTTCTAGAAACCGAAGATCCTCCTAGAAACCGAAGACCCTCCTAGAAACCGCAGATCCTTCTAGAACACGAGCAACTAGCGACAACACCTGATTCATCTCCCTCGGTCCCTTATTATGTTACTCGCGACCAAAAGCCACGATCTGACAATTCACTTCCGGCGTCCACAAAGGAACCGCCAGGTATAAACAACACTTACCTGTCTCACTCCTTAATTGGCCCGATTTTATTGCCTCCTCTCCTCTGCTCCCCTCCTTCTCCCCCCCTCCTTCCCCTCCTCTCTCTCCCTTGCTATGATCTTCTACTATCCACCCATCCGCCCCCGCTCCCTCCTTCTTCTTCTCTCTTTTGGTTGTTTTGTACTCTTTGTTTGTGTTGTTGTTGTTGTTTTCTATGTTGTTTTTGTTTTTCTCTTTCTCTTTATTTGTTTTTTCTTTTCTTTTTTTGTTCTCTCTCTCTTTCTTTCTTTCTTTCGTTCTCTTTCGATCATATTTCTCTCTATGTCTTTCTCTTTCTTTTTCTTTCTCTCTTTCTTTCTCTCTCTATATTTCTTTCTCTCTCTCTCTCTCTCTCTCTCTCTCTCTCTCTCTCTCTCTCTCTCTCTCTCTCTCTCTCTTCTCGTCTCTCTCTCTCTCTCTCTCGCTCTCATCTATATATATATAATCTATAATAAATATAAATATATATACAGATATATATATCTATTTATCTATATATCTATCTATCTCTCTATCTGTCTACCTCTCTATCTATCTATCTATCTCTTAGCATTTTCTTTACCTTTTGACAGACGATTTTATGGAGAGAAAAAGACAGCTATTACACTACCCGTGTGACAAGTAATGAGCGTAATGTCTTTAATTACTAGACTCTTGGTGACATAATGAAGCTGGAGAAGATTAATTAACGAATATAAAAAAACAGGAAACACAAGAACGACATAAATATCAAACATAGAAAATAAGAAAATAAAAAAAATAATAATGACAGAAGTGGATGTGTGTGTGTGTGTGTGTGTGTGTGTGTGTGTGTGTGTGTGTGTGTGTGTGTGTGTGTGGGCGCTC
>NW_028234440.1:1363702-1365965 GCF_977035675.1 Penaeus japonicus
CATATGAATTAATCTCTGAAACTTAAGAAAAAAAAAAAAAAAAACACTTACCATCATGTACAAACCCCATCAGATCAAAATAAAAAATAATGAGATGATTTTGGCATTCAATTTTCTTGCAATCATTCTTAACAAATAAAAGGGTTGATAGAACAGTTTAATGGTTTTTAAGTTTTTCTTCACTTCTTATTTTTCTTACTTCTATCTTCTGATTTTTTTTGGTGTTGTTGTTGTTTATGGTCGGGGGGGGTTTTCTTTATTATCTTTATTATCTTTTGGCCCCAATTTTAAACTTTACCATCCTGATAGATAGAAGATATAGAAAGATAGTAGGAAGATAGAAATGGGTTGATAGATGAAAAGATGGATAGATAGATAGATGAACCCGATGGGAATAAAAGAGGGATAGATGAAAAGTAAATAGTTTAAAATGATAAGGTAGAAAAAAGAAAATAGGGGGTAATCAAGTATCTATAGATAAATGGGTAGGTAGGTAAAAACGATAGTAGTATATAGTTAGATAGATAGGGGATTTTTCCCAATTAAGATTTTCCTGTTCGAATATTGGTGATAGGGATGATGGATAAAGTGATGCTATAAAAAATTCAAAGATGATGAAAAAGAAGATGATTCCTCCCCCCCCTCTCCCCTTCTCCCTACTCCTTCCCCCCTCCCACCTCCCTCCCTTCTTCCGTTTACCTTCATCCCCCCACTATCCCCCTTCCTCCTTCCCCTTTTTCCCCCTCTTCAAACCCTTCCACTCCCTTTTCTTTCCCCTTCCAACCCCACCCCCTTATCCATCCCCCCACCGTTTTCCCTCCCCCACTCCTCCCCCCCCCCCCAAACCTCCCAATCTCCCCCATCCCTTCATTACCCCCCTCTCCCTCCACCTTTCCTCCTCCCCTTTTCCCCCCTCTGCCCCCTAAAGCCATCCCCCCCACCCCCAAAACCCCCTCCTTCCCCACTCCCCCACCCCCCCCCCCCTACCCCCTTTCGCCCCCAACGCTGTGCTGGTGATCCCCCTCCTCCCTCCCCCTTCCCCATCCCCATCCCCCCCCCCCCCCACCCCATCCCCCCCTTCCCTCCCCTTTCCCCCTCCACCCCATCCCCCCCCCCCCCATCCCTCCCCCACCCCCTCCCCCCAACCCCCTCACCCCCTCCCCCTCACCCCCCCCCCAACCCCCCCTCCCCTTCCCTACCCCCTCCTCCTTCCCCACCCCCAACCCCCACCACCCCATCCCCCCCCCCCCCCCCCCTCCCCCCCCCCCCTTTCCCCAAACCCCCCATCCCCTCCCCCCTCCCATCCCCATCCCCCCTCCCCCCTCCCCCCTCGCCCCCGTTGCCAATTCCCGAGGGGGGCGAGAGAGCATAGGTTTCCCCGGCGAGAGGAAGGAGTTGAATTCCCTCTTTTTAAGACTTGGAGGCTTTAGTCCGAATTCAGTATCATTATCAAAAGAAATTTACTAAGTAAAGCCGGAAAACATTACGAGAGATTAATGGCGCCAAAAAGATGCTTTGGTGGGGGCGGGTATAATTTTCCCCGCTCTCTCCCCCTCCTCCCCTCTCTGTTTTTTTTTCTCGCCTTTATTTCTCTGTCTAGTTTTTTCTCCTCCCCTCTCCCCCTCTCCCCTCTCTCCCTCTCTCCTCGCCCCTCCCTCTTCTCTCCCCCTCTCCCTCTCTCCCCTCAATTTTCTCGGTTTTCTCCTTTTCTTCTCTTTTCCCTGTTTCTTTTTTCTCCTCTCTCCCCTTCCCCCTTTTCTCGCCCCCCTCCCCTCTCCCCCCTCCTTTTCCTATCTCGTTTCTGTTTCTCTCTCTCTGTCTCTCTCCTCTCCCTCATTTTCCCTCTCTCCCTCTCTATCTCTGTTTCCCCGTTTCCTCTCTCTTTACTTCTTGTTTCTTTTTCTGTCAAATTTTTTTTTTTTTTCTTTACTTTCTCTCTCTCTCTCTCTCTCTCTCTCCTCCTCTCTCCTCTCCCTCTCTCCTCTCTCCTCTTCCTCCCTCTTTTCTCTCTCTCTCCTCCTCTCTCCTCCCTCCTCTCCCTCCTCCTCTCCCCTCCCCTCCCTATCTTCCGGCATAGTATTTCTATATATTTATTATAGAAATATATATTTGTATATAAATTTTAAAAATATATATAGTGTTGTGTGTGTGGTGTGTGTGTGGTGTTTTGTGTGTGTGTGGTGTGTGTGTGTGTGGTGTGTGTGGTGTGTAAGTTTTTTAAAACCCTCTAACCTGTACAATTACCCAAATCCGAACATTCGTC
>NW_028234440.1:1366065-1371065 GCF_977035675.1 Penaeus japonicus
GTGGAAAATAATATTTCATGGTACTATGTGTACCGGGGTGAATGTATGACATGCGTTCATTAATGCCATAGATGTTATCATGTCTATAACGTTTGATAACAATATCAGTTATGTTTTTGTTATTTTTATCATTATGTTGATTAATATATAAGTAGTGAATAGTGAATAAATGATCGTAATGGTTATGATGAACTTGGATAATTGTGATAGTAATGATAACAATAGTGATGATTATAGTATTGGAATAGTAATATATGAGGCTTTTAGACATAATGATAATAAAAAAAAAAAAAATTGTAATGATGATGATGATGACAACAATGATCCTAACAATCAAAGCAATCATTATAACGATTATATAATATATGTTGATAATGCTTCTACTATCTATAAGAATTTAATACCGGTAACAATGATAATGATTATAGTGATTGTAATCATGAAGATGGTAATGATAATTGTAATTATAACAATAATGATGGTGATAATGATTTCATTATTACTAATACTAATGGTAAGGATTATTATCATAATAATGATGATAATGGTAACAATAATAACAACTATAATGATAATGATAATGATAACGATAATAGTAATAATAAAGAAAAGGATAATAATTACAACAGTAAAAAAATCAATAAGATTAAAATTAATAATGATGGTGGTGATGATAAGTTGTAAGTTAATGATAATTATAATTTATGGGGAGTTTAGTTACCATCATTTATAGATTAATTCCACCACCATGATGATAATTACGTTGTAACGTTATTCTATTATGTTATGTGACCGTTCCTAGAGTACAGCGTTGCAATTAGACTGCAGAAATGATTATTATGTAACCATGAGTAATCTATGTTTTCTCATTGTCTTCTTTCTCTCTCTCTCTCTATCTATCTATCTATATATATATATATCTTTTTATCTATCTTGCTTTCTCTCTTCCTCTCTCTCTCTCTTCTCTCTCTCTCTTTCTCTCTCTCCGTACTCATCTCTCTCTCACTCTCCTACACTACTCTCATCTCCTTCTCTCTCTCTCTCCTCTCCCTTCTCTCTTCTCTCTTCTCTCTCTCTCTCTCTCTCTCTCTCTCTCCTCCCCATCTCCCTCTCCCGCTCTCCTCTCCTTCTCTCTCTCTCCCTCTCCTCTCTCTCTCTCTCTCTCTCTCACCCACACCCCCCCTCTCTCTCTCTCTCTAAACCCTCTATCTTCGATATATCTACTATTTCAACTCTCACTCTTTCCTTTTGTGTTTAGTCTATACACCAACTACGGTAATTCATATAATCTATCTGATACTTCCGAAAGAAAAAATACATATGAATTAATCTCTGAAACTTAAGAAAAAAAAAAAAAAAAACACTTACCATCATGTACTACTCATCAGATCATAAATAAAAATAATGAGATGATATTGCATTCAATTTTCTTGCAATCATTTCTTAACAAATAATAACGTTGATAGAACAGTTATTATGGATTTTAGTTATTCTTCACTTCTTTATTTTTCTTACTTCTATACTTCTGATTCTTTTGTTGTTGTTGTTGTTTATGGTCGTGTTTATCTTTATTATCTTTATTATCTTTGTCATTATTATCTTTACCATCCGTGATAGATAGATAGATATAGAAAGATAGGTAGGTAGATAGATAGATAGGTTGATAGATAGATAGATGGATAGATAGATAGATGAATCGATAGATAGAAAGATGGATAGATGAAAAGGTAAATAGATAGATAGATAGGTAGATAGAAAGATAAATATGGGTAATCAAGTATCTATAGATAAATAGGTAGGTAGGTAGATCGATAGATAGTTATATAGTTAGATAGATAGGGGATATTTCATTAAGATTTTCCTGTTCTGAATATTGGTGATAGTGATGATGGATATAGTGATGCTAATAAAAAATTCAAAGTGATGAATATGATGATGATGATTCCTCCCCCCCCTCTCGCTTCCTCCCTACTCCTTCCCCCTCCCACCTCCCCTCCTCTTCTCCGTTACCTTCATCCCTCACTATCCCCCTTCTCTCCTTCCCCTTTTTCCCCCTCTTCACCTTCCTACTCCCTTTCTCCCATTCCTAACCACCCCCTTATCCATTCCCCCCACCGTTCCATCCCCCACTTCCTTCCCTCCCCCCAATCCTCCCCATCTCCCCCATCCCTTCAATTACTCCCCCTCTTCCCCTCCACCTCCTTCCTCCCTTTACCCCCCTCTCCCCTAAAGCCATCCCTCCCCACTCCCCTAACCCCATCCTTCCCCACTCCCCACTCCCCACCCCCATAACCCCCTCCCACCCAACAGCTGGTGCTGGTGATCCTCCTCCTCCCTCCCCCTTCCCCATCCCCATCCCCCTCCTCCCCCATCCCCATCCCCCCTCCTCCCTCCCCTTCCCCATCCACCCCATCCACCCCACCCCCATCCCTATCCCCCAACCCCCTCCCCCCATCCCCCTCACCCCTCCCCCTCACCCTCCCCCCCATCCTCCCCCTCCCCTTCCCCTACCCCCTCCTCCTTCCCAATCCCCCATACCCCCACCACCCCATCCCCACCCCCCTCCTCCCTCCCCCACCATCCCCATCCTCCCCATCCCCATCCTCCCATCCCCATCCCCCCTCCTCCCTCCCCCCTCCCTCCCCGTTGCCAATTCCCGAGCGGCGAGAGAGCATCAGGTGTCCGCGGCGAGAGGAAGGGAGTTGAATTCCCTCTTATTAAGACTTGGAGGCTTTTAGTCCCGAATTCAGTATCAATTATCAAAAGAAATTAATCTAAGTAATGCCGGGGAATACATTACGAGAGATTAATGGCGCCAAACAGATGCTTTGGTGTGGCGGCGGGTATAATTCTCTCGCTCTCTCTCTCTCTCCCTCTCTCTGTTTATGTTTTCTCTCTCTTTATTTCTCTGTCTATGTTTCTTTCTCTCTCTCTCTCTCTCTCTCTCTCTCTCTCTCTCTCTCTCTCTCTCTCTCTCTCTCTCTCTCTCTCTCTCTCTCATTCCAATCCTCTCCCGACAGATTCCCACACAACACCCCCGCTAAGAATATCTCTCTCTCTCTCTCTCTCTCTCTCTCTATCTCTGTTTATGTTTCGCACTCTCTCTCTCTCTCTCTCTCTCTCTCTCTCTCTCTCTCTCTCTCTCTCTCTCTCTCTCTCTCTCTCTCTCTCTCTCTCTCTCTCTCTCTCTCTCTCTATCTCTGTTTCTGTTTCTCTCTCTCTTTACTTCTCTGTTTCTTTCTCTGTCTATGTTTCTTTCTTTCTTTCTCTCATTCTCTCTCTCTCTCTCTCTCTCTCTCTCTCTCTCTCTCTCTCTCTCTCTCTCTCTCTCTCTCTCTCTCTCTCTCTCTCTCTCTCTCTCTCTCTCTCTCTCTCTCTCTCTCCTCTCTCTCCCCTCTCTCTCTTCCCTTATTCTTCCTGCATATGTATTTCTATATATATATATATATATATATATATATATATATATATATATATATATATATATGTGTGTGTGTGTGTGTGTGTGTGTGTGTGTGTGTGTGTGTGTGTGTGTGTGTGTGTGTGTGTGTGTGTGTAGATGTGTACACCATCTTACATGTACATTTACACAAATCCTGGAACATTCGTCACCACGCATGCGCACCAAAAGTAAATATTCGGGCACGCCTTCCCGACGCTTGCAAAAGATACTGGAATAATGATAAAGTGTTCCTGTGATCTCTTGCAAGTTGCCTTTTCTTAAATTCTTTTATTTTATTTTTCTTGTGTTTGAATTATTATATATCGCTGGATTAGATTTAATTAGTGTAGTTGTTGGGAGATGAAGGTAAGAGGGAAAGGGGAAAAAAAATATTAGAAGGAATTATCTCCTTATCTATATATTGTCTGTCTGTTTTTCTCTTCTCTATCTCTATTTCTATTTTCTTTTTTTTTTTCTTTTTTTTTTTTTTGCTGCTGTATTAAACTCTCTCTCTCTCTCTTTCTTTTTTTTCTCTCTTTCTTTCTCTCTCTCTCTTTATATTTATATATTTTCTCTCTCATGCTAATAACGATAATGATCAAAATGTTGATGTGTAATCAAGATTCTTTTCAAATACTTTTAAAATTACTATTCTTAACATTGCCTTCAGAGATCTTGCTATTCAATAATTGTGATAAAAATTCATACTAAGTTATTAAGGATGATAACATTTTTCTGCTAAACATACACATCTATTCACTTGTATTAAGGTATCATGTTCGGATCTTGCCACATAATGTATATATATATATATATATAATATATATATATATATATATATATATATATATATATATATATATATATATATATATATATATATATATATATGCATATATATATATATATAATATATATATAGATATATATAGATATATATATATATATATATATATATATATATATATATATAATAGATGTATATATATATGCATATATATATATATATGCATATATATATATATATATATATATATATATATATATATATATATATATATATATATATATATATATACATGAAATATATATAAACACATATATATAAATATAGATATCTATATAAATATATATATATATATATATATATATATATATATATATACATATATAAATATATACATATATATATATACATACATATATATATCTTTCTTTTTTTCTCTCTCTTTCTTTCTCTTTCTCTCTTTCTCTCTCTCGCTCTCTCTCTCTCTCTCTCTTTCTTTCTCTCTCTCTCTCTTTCTCTCTCTCTCTCTCTCTCTCTCTCTCTCTTTCTTTCTCTCTCTCTCTTTCCCTCTCTCTCTCTCTCTCTCTCTCTCTCTCTCTCTCTCTCTCTCTCTCTCTCTCTCTCTCTCTCTCTCTCTCTCTCTCTCTCTCTCTCTCTCTCTCTCTCCTTCATCCATTTTTTTTATTTCAGTCTCTCCTTCTGCAATGTAGTTCACTGTTGCAATAAGATCATCTGGCGACTTACAAGCGAAATGGTATATATCACAAGTTC
>NW_028234440.1:1391065-1393565 GCF_977035675.1 Penaeus japonicus
TTGTTGTTATTGGTATTATAATTATTTTCATTATCATTACTATCATCTTATCATTAGTATCATTGTTATCATCATTATCATCATTATTCTCATTATATGTATTATGATCATTGCTATCATCGTAAGTATCAATTTCATTATCAATTTTATTATTTGAATTATTCGTGTAATCGTTCTTATCATTATCATTAATAAAAAAAATAATGATAAGATGATAAAAATAAAGATGATTATAACAGTGATAATTGTAATAACAATAGCAATCGCAGTAAAAAAAATGATAATAGAAATGATGATAATCATAATGATGTGATGTTAATAATGACAATATAAAAGATAAAAATGAAAATGATAATGCTGATAAAAGAAACATTAGCAATAATAATGATGATAAAGATAATCATAATAATAATGATAACGATAATTATAGGAGTATTATTGATAATGACAATGATAGTATGAATAACGATAATGATAATAATGGTAATGATTACACTAACAATAATGATAATGATAATGATATTATAAATAACAATGATGATAATAATGATAATGATTACAATAACAATAATGATAATGATTATCATTATTATCATTAAAATTATTTTTTACTATTAATACCATCGTCATTATTTATATATTATCATAGCATTACGATGTTTTTTTTAGCAGTATCAGAATCAATATCATTATCATCATTATTGTTGATAATATTATCGTTATCATTTATATCATATCATTACTATCATTATTGCAATTATCGTTGTTATTTTGCTAGTATCATATTATCATCTTTATCACTATCATTATCATTAGTTTAATTTAATCTTTTTTGTTATCATCTTTAGCATTATCATTAATTCTATTATGATTAATATCAAGATTATCATTATCAATATTATCCTCATTATCATTATCATTACCATTACTATTAGCATTGTCATTATCATTATTATCATCAGTTTTTTTTTATCATGAACATAATTATCCTTCTCATTATCTTTACTATTTATTTGTATCATTATCATCATTATTATCATTATCATTATTATCATTATCATTGTTATTATCACTGTTATCATTATCATTATCATTATTACAATTATTGTTATTATTTGTATCAGTATGAACATTATTATCATTATCATTATCATTATTATTCTTATTACCATTATGGTTATCACTGTCATTACTATCATGATTAATGTTAATGATGACAATAACAATAATGATAACGATAACAATGATAGTATTAATAACGATATTGACAATAATGATAATGGTAATAATGATAATGATTATAATGATAGTGACAATATTATTGATGTTAATGCTAGTATTGATACAAATGATAGCAGTAGTAGTGATGATGATGATAATAAGGATGATAATGATGATGATGGCAATAATAATGAAAATGGTAATAATAATTATAATGATGATACAAGAAATGATGATAGTAACAGAAAACCTGATAATATTGATGATAATGATAATGATAGATTATGATGATGATAATAATGATAATGATAATAACAATAATAATGATAAAAGTAATAATACTAATGATATTAGAATTAATCATAATAATATTAATGATGATAATAATGCTAACAATAATAATGATAGTAACAAAGATAATGATGATAGATGTTATGGTAATATGGATGCATGATCGGAGGTAATGAATGGGTCGTTACTTGTTACTGTGAGTGTGTGTGTGTATGTGTGTGTGTGTGTGTGTGTGTGTTTGTTGACGTGCGTGTATGTGTCCAGGTACTGTATATATACCCTACATGAATATAAACACATACAAATAACCATTTTCCTTCCCCTTTACTCTCCCACATCGACAAACCTCATCAAACCTCCTTTAAAAAAACAAAAACACATAATTTCTTTCTTCAAATAAATATCATTCTCCCGATCGTCTCACATCTTCCCCAAAGGACACAGGTACAGCCCGAGCGACTCAGCTGTTGTAATAATACACAAATTCATTACGAAATCAGGTTCTGTAACAACCAGGCTCACAGGGGCAAAGACAACCATTGATATCAGGTACAGATAGCATCGCTCTATCTATAATTTTCACAATCATTATTGCATTAACGTTGCCATCAATGCCAGCTTTAATTACCGCAATTATATCCGTTATTACTGTTATCGCCTCTGCCGCAGTTGTCATTAGGGTGTCTTATCTGTGTTATCTCGTCTTTTTTTTCTCTCTCTCTCTCTTCTTACTTACGTTTTGTCATAACCAATGTGTTTTTCTTCTCTCGTTTGAGTGGAAGGGCATGACAAGGATTGATAAAGATGCCGGCAATTAAAGGAAGGTAGAGAGAGGAAGGTGGAGGGAAAGAGGGAAATAGGGAGAGGGAGAGAGACAGAGAGAGAGAGTATGAGAGAAAGAAAGAGTATGAATGAGAAAGGCAGAGAGAGAGAGTGCGTGAGAGAAAGAGAGAGAGAGAAAGAGAGAGAGAGAGAGAGAGAGAGAGAG
>NW_028234440.1:1403565-1408565 GCF_977035675.1 Penaeus japonicus
TCATTATCATTATTATCATTAGCATCATCATTATTATGAATTATTATCATTATCTCATTATTACTATCATTTTCGGTATCAGTATTAAAATCATTATTATCATCAGCATTATTCTAACCATTACTCTTGCTATATTGCTGTCAGAATCACGAGTATCATAATCATCATCATCATCCCCATAATTGTCATTATCATTATCATCATTATCAATATCATATCCATCACTATCATTAATGTTATTATCAATACTACTATTATCATTAATATTGTTCTCATTACCATTATCACTTTTATTATTACCATTATCATTATCATAATCATTATCATCATCATTATTATTATAACTATGATGGTCATAACTATTATCATTATTATTACTATTATCAGTAACATCATTATTACTATTATCACCATCGTTATCATTATCATCATTATGATTATCACTAATATTATAATTATTATTATTATCATCATTATCATTTTATTATCATAATTATTATCATCATTATCATTTTTATCATTATTGTTATCGTACTGATATCTTCATTATCAATGATAGTATTTATATAATCATTATAATTTTTTTATAATCATCATTGTTATAATCATCACCATCATCATCATTATAATCATTAATATTATTACAATCATCATTACCAGTATCATGATCATTATTATGCATAATCACTGTTAGAATTAATATTGCAATCACTGCTATTATCATAATGATCATCATTATAATATTTTTCATAATAATGATTATAACGATTATCATCATTATAATTTTCATCATCATCATTGTTATCACTACTACCACTTTCATTGTTTTTTATCATTATCATGATTACTATCATTATAATCATTATTATCATTATCATCTTCATCGTTAGTATCATTAACATTATCATTGTTTTTACTGTTTTCTTTACAAGCATTATTATGATGATGAAAATTGTGATAATGATACTAATGATAACATTCATGATGATAATAATTTTAGAAATGATGATGATAATGATAATTATTATTAATGATGATATTGATGAGATGACAATAATGATGATAATAATGGTAATGATAATAATAGTGAGGATAATAATCTAAGTAATGATAATGGTAAATGATAATAATAATGAAATAATGATAATTATGATACGAATGATAATAATGGTAACAACAATGATGATAATTGTAATAGTAAAGATAGGAATGATACTGATAATGAAAATAATAATAATCATGATAACGATATTGATAGTGATGATAATAATGATAACAATTAATGATGATAATAATAATGATAAAATTTTTAATGAAAATTGTACTACTACTACTATTAATGAGGTTAATGATTATGATAATAATAATATTGATAGTGATTTGAACTATGAACATGATGATACATATCATGGTTATGACAAAAATCCCCATTACAATTATGACAATGCAATCGGATGTTGCAATCCAAACCATGGATTTAGGCAACCTGCAATTTGAGACGTTGGAAGAAGGAAGTATAAACACGTGAGACAAGGATTAAAAAAAAAAAAAAATGTGTATGTCTTGATGAATGCAATGCAACACCATTTGATGATAGCAACGCTTTCATAATTGTGATTTTAGATTTCGTCATGTTGCAAAGAATGATTCCTGTCACCTTGATCCTCACCTAAAATAATTGAGAGCTAATCAGACATTAAAAAAAAAAAAAAAAAAAAAAAAAAAAATCTGTAGTTCCATCAAAGTAGAAGTTAGCGATAGGCAGCCTTTATCAAATTTTATTTACGTCATTTTTAGGTTCCAGTGTCACTTCTGTTTGAAATATCTCATTCCAACAGTTCATGCCATTCAGGAACTGATTCTTGCCGTCCCTTTTGTCTCAGGAGAGCCAAATTTAGCCCGTTTTCCCTTTAGTTAAGTTTCGAGGAGGAAGGGCTTCGGACTACCCAGGTTTTCGAAGGAATTGCATGTGGCTGTGTTATGATATTATTGAACGGTGATTGGCGGACGCATTTTGAGAGCGTGCTTCCCATTGGCTGGCTAGTATAATGACGTCGTAGTTAAAACTGCTTGCGTGCTTCCCATTGGCTGGTTAGTGTAATGACGTCGTAGTTAAAACTGCTTGCGTGCTTCCTATTGGCTGGCTAGTATAATGACGTTTCTTCAAAGTCGTAGTTAAAATTGCTGCTTGCTACATTGGCTGCAAGTATAATGACGTCGTAATTAAAACAGCATGCGTCCCATCTGAGTTGAGTCGTATAAATGCATGAATGAAATATACAAATGAAGAAAGTAATTCAAACAATAAAAAAATGGATACGTACTATGATACATTATTGAAAATATTATTGGATAAATAGATACATAAGTGAAGACACACACACACACGCACGCACATACGCCCGCACGCCCGCACACACACACAGTATAATATATATATATATATATAATATATATATATATATATATATATATATCTATATATATATATATATATATATTGTATATATATATATATATGTATATATATATACATATATATATATATAATAGACAAAGTATGAATATTCATATGAATAAGCTTGTAATAGTGACATGACAGATAGTTTTCATCTTTAATAATAATAGTAATGATAATAATAATTATAATAATGATAATAATAGTAATGATAATAATAATGATAATAATAATAATGATAATAATAATATAATGATAATGATAATAATAGTAAAAATGAAAATTATGATAATTAGCTTGCATTAGCCTGAGGAATGGTAGTTACGATAATGATTGTGGTAGTAATAGATAATATAATAGTTCTGACCACGATTCGAATGAACAGCATATCAGCATAGTCAAGAAAGTCACAATATATCTAAAAACAAGATGATAATAATGATAATGATAATAAGACCTCCAGTGACAAAGATGATATAAACAATTATTAAAGAAATTAAAAAAAAAAATAGAAAGAAAATAACATCAAGTTTAATTGCAAGAAATGACAATCATGATAGTAAGCATAGGAATGATAGCATCAGTAATATTAATAACTTACAGCTAACAATATCAGCAATTAAAGATAATGACACCATCGCCACTGCCATCGGGAAAACAACAACAATGCCAGCAACAACAACAACAACACTTCACAATCAGCGAGAAGATGAGAGATTGTGATCTTCCTCGAGGGGGGAGGGGGGAAGGGGGGGAGGAGGGGAGAGGAATGAGGAGGAGGGAGAAGGAGTGAGAAGGAGGGGGGAGGTGGAGGGAGGAGTAAGGAGGGGGGAAGAAAGAGGAGGAGGGGCCGGGAGGCGTAAGGAGGAGGAAGGAAGGAGAAGAGATAGTAGAAGAAGGAAGAAGGAAGAAGAAGAGAAATGAGGATTGAAAGAGCGAAGGGGGGAGAGAAGGGAGAAGGAAATTAAGAGAAGAGAAGAAGAGGTAAGAGGAAAAACGAAAGAGGGAAGATGGTAGGAGAGGGGAAAGAGGGTAAAAGAATGTGTAAGGAGGGGCAAATAAGGAACGAAGAAGAGGAAAAAGAGGATTCGACAAATGATAGGTGGAGGAAGAGGAGGAGAAAGATAATGAAAGGGGTGAGGAGAGACGACAAGAAATGAGAAAGGAGGAAAGACGGAGAAGAGAAGAAGAGGAGAGAGAAAGAAAACGAGAAGAGGAAATAGAAAAAAGAGAAGATGAAGAAGAGGAAATGAAAGAATAAAATAGACGAAAAAGAGAGAAAAGAAAGGAGAGTAAAAAAGAGGAAGAGATGAAAAGAAAATGAAAGAGAAACAAAAAACAAACGAAAGGAAAAAAAAAGGAGAATAAAGAAGAAAAAAGAGAAGAAAAAAAACACGAAAAATGAAAGAGAAAGTAGAGAAAAGAAAGAAAAAAAGAAAAATAAGAAAAAGGAAAAATAATTTTAAAAAAGAAAGAAGAGAAAAGGGGAAGAAGAAGAAGAAAGAGAAAAAAGAAAGAACATCATAGAAGGAGAGAGACAGTAGAGAAGGGGCTTGGGGTGTGTGTGGGGGGGAGGGGGGGGGGCGATCGAGGTGTCCGCCCGTACCTCGAGGTGTAGATAGTGTTACAGATAATAATGACCAACACAATAAGAGATGTAATTAAGCTCCGACCACTAACCCAGCGCCTACTGACAGAAGTGGGCGTGGGCGTGGAGGGTGTGTGAGGGGGTGAGGGATGAGGGTGGGCGTGGGGAATGGAGGGTGGGGTCGGTGTGGAGGGTGGTGTGGGCGTGGTCAGACTGGAAGGGCAGGAGGAGCGGGCATAGGGAGAAGGCGTGGTCAGAATGAGGGAGGATGCAAGAGGGAGGGGTGAGAGTGTGTGGGCGTGGTCAGACTTGAGGGGTGGGGAGGGGGGGAGGAAGGGGAGTAGGAGATGGAAGGGAGAAGGGGGAGTGGTTAAGAAATTCTGAGACAAAAAGAGATGAAATGTGGGATGGAGAAAAGCGAAAGAAACAGAAATGAGAAATAGAAGCTAGGAAGCATACGAAAGGAGGCGCCAATAATGATGGAAATAACAAGATAATGATAATAAAGATAATGATAATGACAATAAAGATAATGATTAATGTAGCAATGATAATGATAATGATAATGATAAGGAACATAATGATGGTGATAATGAGATAAATGAAAACAATAATCATGGTAGTAATAATAATGATAGTAGTGGTAATGATATTGATGATGATTATATAATAACGATAACAATAACAACAACAATAATAATGAGGTAACTATGATATTAAGCATTATTGTTATCATCAATAGTATCATTATTGTCATTATTTTTATTATTAGTATTACCAAAATCGTTATCATTATAATCATTATCATTATCATTACATAATCAATATCATTATAATTATTATTGTCATCATTATTATGATAATCATAATTATCATTATTGTCATTATCATTAATCTCTCTCTCTCTCTCTCTCTCTCTCTCTCTCTCTCTCTCTCTCTCTCTCTCTCTCTCTC
>NW_028234440.1:1416065-1421065 GCF_977035675.1 Penaeus japonicus
ATTGTGACACTCCTTCTCGCCATCTAGGGTCAAAGGTCGACAAAGAACTCCTATGTAGAGGATCTATATATCTTTCGGACGACTCGGGGTCATCCCCCCTCCTCCCCCTCCCCCTCCCAAAACGATTAAAATAAACTCCTGTCGTTTAAAAGCAACCTCCTGCGGTACAAAACAAGATCACGTAACGCTGAACATTTGCAGAAAAAAAAGCGGTTTCCATTTTCTCCTCAATGGCCTTCTGGGATACGGGGATTTTTTTTTTTTCCAAGAGTTTACAAGATGACGATAATGACGTGCAATTGCTAGTAGAGTTCTTACAAGGATTCGGAGACTTCAAGAGATAGACAGGTAGGTAGAGATATAGATAGATAGATACCTGTTTATAAAAATAATAATAATAATATGGATGGAATTGCCAATAAGGCGAAATGATTATATTCATCTTATGATAACTTTGGAAATGTTGAAAATGAAGAAGAGAAAGGAGGGAGAGGAGGAGAAAAGAAGTGGAATAAGGAGGAGGAATAGAAGAGAAAAAAGGAAAAGGAGAAAAAAGATGAGAAGATAAAAGAAAAGAAGAGGAAGGGGAGAAGGAAAAGGCGAAGGTAGAGGAGAAGGAAAAGGAAGAGGAGGAGGAGAAAAAGAAAAGAAGAGGAAGGGGAGAAGGAAAAGACGGAGGTAGAGGAGGAGGAGGAGAAAAAGAAAAGAGAAGAAGAGAAAAGAAAAGAAGAGGAAGGGGAGAAGGAAAAGACGGAGGTAGAGGAAGAGGAGAAGGAAAAGACGGAGGTAGAGGAGGAAGAGGAGGAGGCGGATGGCGACTAACAATTCTTTAAGAGATAATAGCGATCATTAAGCAAAATTTATCACATCGTTTTCATTGTCACAATTTTGCCAATGGTAAGCTACCCGCGCGCTCACACACACACACACACACACACACACACACACACACACACACACACACACACACACACACACACACACACACACACACGAACGCTTACACCCCCACACACACGCACACGAACGCACACACACACACGAACGCTTACACCCCCACACACACGCACACGAACGCTTACACCCCCACACACACGCACACGAACGCTTACACCCCCACACACACGCACAAAACGCTTACACCCACCCCCCACACACACACACGCACACGAACGCACACGTATGTACACACACGATATATCAAATGGGGGAACTCTGCCCGGCACTTAAAACCAGTTGGAGTTGGTGCGCCATCAAAATAACACCTTATATATTACTTGCAAGGAAAGATTTATGCCGGACAGAAATGCACGGAGTGGGAGAAGGACCGGTGTTTTATTTAAGGTATTTATCGACGATTCTCTCTCTTTTTCTCTTCCTTTTTTTTATTCGTTTGTTCTGTCTCTGCGGTTGTGGGTTGTACTGCGTTTTTCGATTTTTATGATTTTTTTTTTTTTTTTTTTTTTTTTGGGGGGGGGGGGGCTCTGATGGTTGGTTGACTTGCTTGGTTTAGTCACTGGGTTTGGGAGTTTGAATCGTGAGTGTGTGTGTGTGCGTGTGTGTGTTTGTAATGGCAATTGTGTTGTGTGTGTGTGTGTGTGTATGGATGTGCACAAACGCATCTGTTTATGTATTAGAGATAGATGCTCATTTTGAAATAGATATAAACACGAGCATTTATGCAAATATGTGTCCCCCCTCTATTTCTCTCTCTTTTTTTATCTCTTTCTCTCTCTATCTACCTATCTATCTGCCTCTTTCCCTCTCTCTCTCTCTCTCTTTCTTTCTCATACGCTCTCTCTCTATCTCTCTCTTTCTCTCTCTCTCTCTCTCTCTCTCTCTCTCTCTCTCTCTCTCTCTCTCTCTCGCTTTCTCTCTCTCTCTCTCTCTCTCTCTCTCTCTCTCTCTCTCTCTCTCTCTCTCTCTCTCTCTCTCTCTCTCTCTCTCTCTCTCTCTCTCTCTCTCTCTCTCTCTATCTCTCTCTCTCGCTCTCTCTCTCTCTCGCTCTCTCTCTCTCTCTCTCTCTCTCTCTCTCTCTCTCTCTCTCTCTCTCTCTGTCTTACTCACATTCTCTCTCTCTCTCCCTCCCTCTCTCTCTCTCTCTTTCTCTCTCTCTCTCTCTCTCTCTCTCTCTCTCTCTCTCTCTCTCTCTCTCTCTCTCTCTCTCTCTCTCTCTCTGTCTCTCTCTCTCTCTCTCTCCCCATTCGCTGCAAGTCGTAAACTCCCCAAATTTATAGCAATGTATAATGTTATCGTCTATTTTATCGCCCCAATATCTAATGAACATAAGTCTTTAAAACGTCGTTTAACAACCGTTTAAAGCAAATGTGCATGTTAGTTTTGCATGACTTTCGAATGCCTGTCCCCCCTTTCCCCTACCCCCTCCGCCCCCTACCCCCCTCCGCCCCCCACCCCACTCCCCCACCCCTTCTCATCTACTACAGGTGGACGTGGGAATTTTTATGTTTTATTTTATCGTTATCATCTTATTTCTATTTGATATAGTTATTATCGCTAGTATTAAATTATTTTTATTCTCTCGATTACGAATGAAGTATGATGGTAGGGTGGTGGTCCTGTTATCATTAATATCATTTATTAGTTTAAGTATTTGTATTGTGATATAGGTTATTATTATTGATGATTTATGATTGATAGTGATGATAATGATGACAATGATAGGGATTATATTATTAATGATGATAGAGATAATGATAGTAACAATGACAATAAGAAAAATACAAATAATTATTATAATTATAATGATACTACTACTACTACCAATCATAATAATAATCATCATCATTATGATAATAATGATGATGATAATCTTATCATTATCATTTCAATAATATTATAACAAAAATTATATGAGAGAGAGAACGAGACTGTGTGTGTGTGTGTGTGTGTATGTGCGTGTACGTGTGTGTCTGTGATTGATTTCTCGTTGATGAGTTACTTGTGACGTCATATAGGTGTCGGTCAAAAAAAAAAAAAAAAAAAAAAAAAGAGATTTATTATCACCGTCAGTCCTAAGTACTAAGAATAAATAATGACGCTGCAATATCTATGCCATATCAACCTTCTTTCTCCTCCTCCGCCACACGAATACTATATACAGTTTGAGTAACGGAGATTTTCTTTTCAACTATTTTTCTTTCTTTCTTTTCTTCTCTTTTTCTTTATTCATTTTTTCTTAAATTCTGCGTTATATTGTGGAATTATCTTTATTTGTTTGATGTCCTTAGTTTGGGATATTTTTCTGTGTTTCTTTGTTTAGAAGGAATGTCTGTTGCATGACCCTGTTATCTGTACGTGTGTGTGTGTGTGTGTGTGTGTGTGGCCGGGGGAGGGGGGGGTGGCATGTGAGTTAGGCTTAAGTGTCCAATATATAAGAAAAATAGCCTGGAAATAGCTGTCATGCACGAATGATCTGTAATCAAGTGCCTTTCGCGTCATGTGTTGATATAAAAGTCGTCTGTGATGTTATATAAAAGGAGCGGACAATAATGTGTGTGTGCATATATGTATATATATTTGTGTATATATATATATATATATATATATATATATATATATATATATGATATATATATACATATATATATATATATATACATATATATATATATGTGTGTGTGTGTGTGTGTGTGTGTGTGTGTGTGTATGTCTATATATATATATATCTATACATACATTTATATACATATATATATATATATATATATATATATATATATATATATATATATACATACATATATATATATTATTATATCCTACCTCTCCTATCCTCCTCTTCCTCTCCTTTCTCCTCCTCCTCCTCCTCCTCCTCCTCTTCCCCTTCTCCTTCCTCCTTCTTCTCCTTCCTCTCCTCCTTCCTCCCTCCTCCTCCTTCTTCTCCTTCACCTCCTCCTTCTTCTCCTTCACCTCCTCCTCCTCCTTCTTCTCCTCCTTCTCCTTCTCCTTCCTCTCTTTCTCATTCTCCTTCTCCTCCTCCTTCTCCCTCTTCCTCTCTTTCTCTCTCCCCTTCTCCTTCTCCTCCTCCTTCTCCTCCTTCTCCTTCTCCCCCTCCTTCCCCTTCTTCTCCTTCTCCTCCTCCTTCTTCTCCTTCCCCTCCTCCTCCTCCTTCTTCTCCTCCTTCTCCTTCTCCTTCCTCTCTTTCTCATTCTCCTTCTCCTCCTCCTTCTCCCTCTTCCTCTCTTTCTCTCTCCCCTTTTCCTTCTCCTCCTCCTTCTCCTCCTTCTCCTTCTCCTTCTCCTTCTCCTCCTTGTCCAGCCTACATCGTGAGTAGCTTCGGCTCCATGGCCAGCCGCTGTTCCGAAAGTCCATCATAACAACCAGGTTTTTGAGTAAATTATATATATCTAGTTTATAAATTATAGAGTGATGGTGACAGTGGCGGAGATGGAAGGGAGGGAGGAGAACGGAGGGAGATGATGGAGAGATGAGAAGGAGTGGACTAAATAGGCGGGGCTAGAGTGTAGGGGGAAGGAGGGAGGGGGAGGGGGTTTCGATATGTAGCGAGAGTGGTTCAAATGTAGAAGAAGAGTGTAGCGAGAGAGGCTGAAGAGTAGCGGTATAGTGTAACGAGAGAGGTCGAAGTATAAAACTGGCTTAGATGTAGTGAGAGAAGCTGGAGTGTAGCAGGAGTGAGTGTAGTGTAGCGAAGAGCAGCAAGGTGTAGCGGAAGGTGCTAAAGTGTAGCGAGAGCATAAAAGTAACAAAAAAAAGAAAGAAAAAGTAACATTAAGAAACACACAAAACGGCAAAAATACATTTTTTAAAAACTTTAATAAGTGATCAACGCTAACAACGAAATAATAATCAATACCAAAAACAAAATACCAAGGTTCAATGTTAAAAAAAAAGAAAAAAAAAAAGCGCGAAGAAAAATCAAAATCAACCACGAAAAGAACAAGAAGAAAAAAAAATCTAAAAAAAAAAAAAAAACGCATCACCCGAATAGTTCTCCCGAGCGCCACCAGATGGCTCTCCGG
>NW_028234440.1:1431230-1435739 GCF_977035675.1 Penaeus japonicus
CCAGGGTACTTAGTTGCATATATACTTGTGTTAGCGTGTGTGTGTGTGTGTGTGTGTATATATATATATATTAAAATATATATATTTATATATATTATATAAATATATACATATACCTATACAGTATGTATATAATATATATATAGTATATATATATAAATAGAATTATATATATATATATTATATATATATATGCTATATATAAATATAAATATAGACATATATATAAACCTATTATATCATACATAATATAATTGTGTATATTTATAAAATTATATATTTATATATATTATATATATATATAAATATATATATACATATTACACTATCCAACACACAACAACAACACACACTCACCCCAACACACATATATCATATATATATTATATATATATCTATATATATATTATTATATCTATAATTAAATACATAAATTATATATGTATACATATTATATTATATATATATAATATTGTATATATATATTTATATATATATATAATATATGAATATATATATATATATATATATTATATATCCTATTGTAAATATCTATAATACACACACAACAACACCAAAAACACACCCATATTATATATTTATTATATATATATATATATCACTAATATTATTTATAATATTATCTATAATTATAAATTATATGTATGTATATACTATATGTATGTATGTATGAATATCTACATATTATTATTATTCTCTCTGAAAATACAGATTATAATTACTATTATAAATAATTATAATATATCTATTTAAAAACATTAAAATTTATATCTATAACTATATATAATCTATTATAAATATCTAACTATTAACTGTATGTATTAACATTAATGTATATCTATATATAACTATTAATATATATATATATATCAACTATATATAAATATATATATATAAAATTATAATGTATGTAATTATAATATTAAAAATTATTATATCTTATATATATTATATATATATTATATCTATAAATAAATCTAAAACATCTCTCCACTCACACTTCACCCTTCCACCTCACACACCACTCCCCACCGTCCATCCACCTCCAACCCACCTCCATCTCCACCCAGCGAAGCGTGACCCTCCGAGCCGAAGGGGCGGCTCCACCTCCCGCGCGGCGACCATTCTGACGGGAAATAAACATGCGGCGATGATTGACAGGCCCGCCGCCGTGTCTGGGAGGCGCGGGGCACGGGTCGCGTCGGCCAATGAGAACGCGCTAAGTGTCATTAGTGTGATTTATAGTCGCTAGCGGAGCGTCATTGGCTCAGTGACGAGCGAAGGGCTGGGGTCGTGGTCGTGCTCGAATCTGTCAGAGCGCACCACATCGCGCCGCTTGTATACCGCGTACCGCGCGGAGGAGGGGTTTGACTGTGTTGTTGTCGTTCGTCATCTCCGCGCGCTACGTGGCGCTTGCTTCTGGCTCAGTCTCTTTTGCTCTTTTCTCTCTCTCTCTCTCTCTCTCTCTCTATCTATCTATTTATCTATCTATCTCTATCTATCTAGCTAGCTAGCTATCTCTATCTACCTACCTATCTATCTATCTCTATCTATCTATCTATACGCTATTTATCTACTACCTATTATTTATCTATCATTATTATTCTCTACCTCTTTGTTCATCAATTATCTATATGTGATATTATGGTCTATCTACATTATATTATTGTTATTGGTTGTTGTTCTCTTTCTCTCTTTTCTCTCGTGCCTTCGTTCTCTCTCTTCTTTTTTTTTTTTTTTCTCTCTCTCTTTCTCTCTTTTCTTTCTCTCTCTCTTTCTTTCTCTTCTTCTCTTTTTCTTCTCTCTTCTTTCTCTTCTTTCTCTCTCTTCTTAATATCTATTCTCTATTATTATTATTCTATTTATTATTATTTTTCTCTCTTTTAATCTTCTCTCTCTTATCTATTTCTATCTTCTCTCATCTTCTTTCTCTCTCCACCGCCCTCCCTTTCTATGTATGTTATTACTATGTGTTTGTCGTCTAGCTGTCACGTCTTATCTTGCTGATGTCGAGTGATAGCTGTCATCACGACCTGTCTGCCTGACAACGCTCGCTGTCTGTCTGTCAGGTCGCTTATCTGGTTCGATCGCGATAAATTAGTCATTAAATTGTTGTTAACCGAAGTGTTGTAACAGTAGTTATGGTCGTTACCCCATCTATCTATCTATCGGCTTCGCTATCTACTCGCGCAATCTGTCTGTTTGTTTATCTTAATCTCTTTTGGGTCCTTATCGCTGTCTGTCTTTATGTTAGTATAAGATGGGATGAATTATTATTATTATAGATAGATTTTTATTATTATTATAAATAGATTTTTATTATTTTATTATTATTATGAATTATTATTTATTATTTTATTATTATTATAAATTATTATTTATTATTTTATTATTATTATGAATTATTATTTATTATTTTATTATCATTATAAATTATTATTTATTATTTTATTAATCTACCAAATATATTTTTAAAATTTTTTATTATCTTATTATTATTCTTTCTTATTTTCGATATTATTATGACTTATAATTTTTAATTTTCTTTATTAGATTATACTGTGATTATTAACCCTACTAGATTATCATGTTTTTTCAGTAGATGTGTGTTCGATAGTTAATGAAATGATGTTAATGATAGTGAGAATGATGATGAGGATAATAATTATAGTAATATAGGATAATAATAATAATATTATCATCATTATTATTATAATATATATAATAATATAGGATATGATAATAATATATATACTAATAATATAGGATATGATAATAACATATGATTATAATAATATAGGATAATGATTATAATAACAATGATGATGATGATAATGATGTTGGAAATATTGGTGGTGATAATGACAATGATAATGATAGTGATAATGATGATACTAATTGTAATGATAATGATATTGATATTGATAATGAAAATGATAATATCGTCATTAACAATAAAAATTATTATGATGATGATATTATTATGATAGTGATAATGATAAATGAAGATAATTATAATGATGATAATTATTATTACTATCATTATCATCCTTATTCAAATAATGATAGTAACTGAGCTACTTTTATTGTTATTTTTAATGTTGGTACAACTAATAATGATAACAAAAATTATGATAATGGCTATAATGATAAACCTCAGTCCTCAAACTCTACAGCTAACAAATACAACAACAACACAAACAAACACTTACTTCATTCCATTACAAGTAAAACAAACTATTTCAAAGCACCGCTAACCATATTCAGCGTATAGTTAGCGTGCTTTGTAAAGCTTGATGTTTATGTTAGTCGTTTGTTTGATGTTTGTATATCATTTGTTTGTTGTTTGTAGTTTGTTTGGCGTTTGTTTGCTGATTTTTTGTCGTTTGTTTGCTGTTTGTTTGCCGTTTGTTTGCCTTTTGTTTGTCGTTTGTTTGCAATTTGTTTGTCGTTTGTTTGCCGTTTGTTTGTCATTTGATAGTCGTTTACGTTTCGTGAGTGGATAAGTGGATGACAGAAGGTGATTATCCACTTAGATGGAGAAGAATGATGGAGAAGTTAATCCGATTGGGAGGGGGAGGGGGATTAGAGACAGGAGGGGGAGGGGGAGGGGAGGGGATGGAGGGAGGGTGGTGTATGTGACAAAGTGTTTGTTTACATGGTATTGGGATTAATAATAGGCCTATGTGTGTTTGTGTTTCTTTCTACGTATGGGTGTGTGTGTGCATGTGTGTGTGTGTTGTGTGTGTGTTGTATGTGTGTGTGTGTGTATGTGTGTGTTGTGTGTGTGTGTTTGAGTGCGTGTGTTCTGTGTTGTGTGTGAGTGTGTGTTTGAGTGCGTGTGTTGTGTGTGTGTGTGTTGTGTGTGTGTGTGTGCGTGTGTTGTGTGTGTTGTGTGTGTTTGTGTGTGCGTGTGTGTGTGTGTGTGTTTATTCTTGAAAATCAGTCCATGTACGAATTAGTTCATTGTGTATGTATGCATCATAGCAGAGTGACTAAAAATGGTATTTTCAGAGGAATTTTGAATATATTGATAATAATACGAATAAAAATGAAACAAACAGAACCAATAGAAGAAAACCAACTGTGGTATTTGTTTGCGCTTCCAAAATTTCTAACATACATCTAAGAATATTTAAGAAATACTTTACAAGCTTCTAACATATTTCTGATTTCAAACAAACTTATAGGAAAACATCTAACAAGGTTGTGCAATTTTCCGACATCTAACATATATCTAAGAAACATCTAACACGCTTCTAACGAATTTCTGACTTTAAGAAACATGTAACAAGTATCTAATAAATTTCTGACATATAACAAACATCTAACATACATCTAGCAAGCTTCTAACAAACTCTTGACATCTAACAAACAGCTAAGAAACATCTAGCAAGCATCCAACAAACTGACATCTAAGAAACATCGGACAAGCTTCTAACAAATTTCTGACATCTAACAAGCTTCTAACAAAATTCTGACTTCTAA
>NW_028234440.1:1435839-1440839 GCF_977035675.1 Penaeus japonicus
TAAATGTACATCTCTTTAAGGAGTTCACAAACGTACATACACACTAAATGTACATCTCTCTAAAGATTTCACAAACGTTCACAAGCGTACATAACTCTAAATGTACATTTCCTTAAAGACTTCACAAACGTACACACAGACTATGTGTACATCTTTTTAAAGATTATACAAACGTACATAGACACTAAATGTACATCTTTTTAATGATTTCACAAACGTACATACACAATAAATGTACATCTCCTTAAAGATTTCACAAACGTACATACACACTAGATGTACATCTCCTTAAAGATTTCACAAACGTACATACACACTAAATGTACATCTCTCTAAAGATTTCACAAACGTACATAACTCTAAATGTACATCTCCTTAAAGATTTCACAAACGTACACACAGACTATGTGTATACATGTTTAAAGATTTCACAAATGTACATAGACACACACTAAATGTACGTCTCTTTAAAGATTTCACAAACGTACACAAACGTACATACACACTAAATGTACATCTCCTTAAAGATCTTTCAACAAAACTGTACACCAAACTTCCAATACTACGATAAATGTACACCCACTCCTTACAAGATTGTACACCCCAACGCCCTCCCCACACCCCTACACACTCCTCCCCAACATACACAGTATTGTTACATCTCCTTAAAGATTTCACAAACGTACACAAACGTACATACACAGTAAATGTACACCTCCTTAAAGATTTCACAAACGTACACAAACGTACATACACAGTAAATGTACACCTCCTTAAAGATTTCACAAACGTACACAAACGTACATACACAGTAAATGTACACCTCCTTAAAGATTTCACAAACGTACACAAACGTACATACACAGTAAATGTACACCTCCTTAAAGAAAATAGGGGGGGTTTTTCACAAACGTACACAAACGTACATACACAGTAAATGTACACCTCCTTAAAGATTTCACAAACGTACACAAACGTACATACACAGTAAATGTACACCTCCTTAAAGATTTCACAAACGTACACACAGCCTATGTGTACATTGCGTGAATGCGCCCACTACCCGTCAATCACTCGATACGTACAAAAGCTTTTCTCGAGGAATTGGCATCTTCCCGCGCCGTGCCAATTCCATCCCGGTGCCTCTGATGGGCACCTGGCTCTCTGATGGCACTCCCTCCCCCCCTCCTCCCTCCTCCTCCCTTCCCCCTGCCGCCCATCCACTCCACGCCCGCACGCCCATCAGGAAGACTATAGAGACAGCGTGTCATAATTTTCTTCCTTGTTGTTTATCGTCGTTGGCTTTTGGGCTTCGGGTTTTCGCCGGGGGGGGGGGGGGGGGGTGAGGGCGGGGGGAGGTGGGGGGGAAGTGGGGGTGGGCAGGGGGTGAGGGCGGGGGTGTGGATGAGGGAAGGGCGGGGATGGGGGGAGGTGAGGGCGGGGGGAGGTGAGGGCGGGGGTGTGGGTGTGGGGAGGTGGGGGCGGGGGGAGGTGAGGGCGGGGGGGAGATGGGGTGTGGGTAGGGGTGGGGAGGGGTGGGGATGAGGGTTTGGGTGGGGGTGGGGGAAAATAGGGGAGAGGGTCGGTAGGAGTGGTGGTAGGAGGGGTCAGGAAGGGTAAAGGGGTGGGGGAGGGGTGGGGGGATGAGGGTGGGGGAGGGGTGGGGGAAAATAGGGAGGGGGTTGGTAGAAGGAGTGGTGGTGGTGGTGGGGGGGGGGAGAACTAGGGATGGTGAAGGGGGTGGAGTGGGGGTGGGTGAGCATAGGAATGGGGTAGGGTGAAAGGGGGTAGGGGTAGGGTAGGCGGATGGATATAAGGAAAAGGAAGAGAGAGGTAGGGGGAATGGGAGTAGGGGGTAGGGAGTAGGGAGAGAGTGTGAGGGATGGGGAGGGAGTGGAGAAGGAATAAAGTATAGATATGGGGGATGATGAGAGGGAGGAGGGGGGAGGAGGGTTGAAACAGAGATAGAGATGATGATGGAGGGGTGGGAAGGGGGAGGGGATTAAGGGAGGAAAGATAGAGCAATGGAAATGTCGGGAACAAATTCTCTTTCTCTCTCTGTCTCTCTCTCTCTTCTCTCTCTTTCTCTCTCTGTCTCTTTCTCTCTCTCTCTCTCTCTCTCTCTCTCTCTCTCTCTCTCTTCTCTCTCCCTCCTTCTCCCTCTCTCTCCCCCTTCTTCACCCTCTCTCCCCTATCTCTCTCCTTCTCCCTCTCTCTCTCCCTCCTTCTCTCTCTTTCTCCCTCCCCCTCCTTCTCTCTTCCTCTCTCTCCCCCTCCTTCTCCCTCTCTCTCCCCCTTTCTCCCTCATTTTCCCTATCTCTCCCTCCTTCTCCCTCTCCCTCTCCCTCTTTCTCCCTCTCCCTCAAAACAGATTCAATGCTCAAAACTGCATTACGATATTATGTTAGCAAGTCAATGCCTGTCACCCTCAAAAAATATGTTAGTGTGGCCTGCGCAGAAGGACGAATATTTGAGGGAAAAATATTGTCGGTTCGTAGGGGAGGGGGAAGGGGGAGAGGGTGGGGGGACGGGGGATTGGGAAGGGGAGAGGGAGGGTGAGGGGGGGAGGGGAATCGTACCACTTCCCTCATATTTTTCAGTTTTTTTTTTCTTCTTCTTTTTATTTTTTTTATTTGGTATTCTTCATCTTGTTTCTTTTTTTTCTCTCTCTCTTATTTTCGGGTTTTATCCTTGTGTTTGTTATATTATTTCTGTCTGGCTAAAAATGATAATGATAATATTAATGATAATGGTGATAGTGATGATACTAATAAAGATAATAATAACGACAATAACAATGGTAATGATAATAATGATTATGATAATGATCATAATATCAGTATTGATAATAATGATAAGAATTATGATAATAATAACAGCAACATTAACAACGATACCAAAAATGATAATAACAGTGGTAATAATGTTAAAAAGAATAACAATGGTAATGATAATGATGACGAGGGTAATGATAATGATAATGATAGTGACAATGATAATAAGAACAATAAGAATAGAAATGATAATGATAACAAGAACAATAAGGATAATATAAACGATATTAATTCATCAAAAAATGATGATAATGATAATAATAAGAATGATGATAATAACAATAATGACAATGATAATGATTATAATAACGATGACTATAATGATAATAATAATAATGACAAAAACAACAATAATAACAATAATGATAATGATGAAGAAGAAGAGAGGGAGGACGGAGGAAGGAGGCGGAGGAAGTGGAGGAAAAGGAGGTGGAAGGTGAGGTGGAGGTGGAGGTGGAGGTGGAAGAGGAGGAGGTGGTAGAGGAGGGGATGGAAAAGGAGATAATGGAGGTGGAGGAGGAGGTGAAACAAGAGGAAGTGGAGGAGAAAGGAAGGAATAGATGGAGAAGAAGGTGGGGTAGGAAGAAGAGGAGGAGGAAGATAAGGAATGGGAGGTGGCGGAGAAGGTGGATGATGATGGATAGAGAAATTGAGGAGGAGGTGGAAGAGGTGGAAAAAGGAAAGAAGGAAAAGGTGGAGGAGGATATAGAAGAAGGATAAATGGTTAGAGGAAAAAAAAAAGAAAAAAAAAGGAGAAAAGGAAAAAAAAAAGTAATCATAAAAAAAACAACATAGGAAAAAAAAACAAGTGAACATCAGCAAGCGAATAAAAGTCAGAGGGAAAAGAAAAGCCGAGATCCATAAGCACTTCTTTCTCTCGATCTAATATGTCAGTTTCGACCTTAATGACATTGGCCGGGGCGGGGAGGCTGCCGAGGAATGGAGGGGGGAGGTGGGAGGGGTAAAGGGGGGAGGGGGCAGGTTGGAGGGAAGAAAGGAGGGTACCATAGGGGGAGGTTGGAGGGGGGAGGGGGGTAAAATTTGGGGAGGTTAGAGGGGGGGGGGAAGGAGTGGTAGCAAGATGGGAAGGAGATAAAAGGAGGGTACCATAGGGGGAGGTTGGAGGGGGGAGGGGTAGGAGAAGGGAAAACAAGAAGGGAAGGTAGGGAAAAGGAGAGTAAAATTTGGGGTTAGAGGGGGGGGGGGAGGGGGGTTAGCGAGAAGAGAAGGAGGGAAAAGGAGGTGGTTGGAGGAGGGGGGTGGGGGATAGGAGGGGTAGAAAGAAGAAGAGGAGGGAAAGACAGAGTAGCATTTGGGGAAGTTGGAGTTAGAGGGAGGGAGAGGAGAGGTAGGAAGGAGGGAAAAGGGGAGTAAAAGTTGGGGAGGTTAGAGGGAGAGGGTAGGAGGGATAGGAAGAAGAGGAGGGAAAGGCAGAGGCAGTTAGAGAGAGGGAGAGGAGAGGTAGGAAGGAGGGAAGGAGGGAAAAGGAGGGTAGCATTGTATTGAAGGAGGTGGGAGGAGGGGAGGAGGGTAGCGAGAAGGGAAGGATGATGGGGAAGGTGCGATTGAGGGGGGGGGGGGGGGGTAGGGGGTTAGGAAGTGTACAGGAGGGTACTTAAAAAGGGAGGAGGGAAAGGGAAGGGAAGGGGCTAAGAGAGGAAGTGAAGGAGGGCGCTTGGGAGGGAGGAAATAAAGGGAAGAGTACCAATGGAGGGAGGGAGGAGAGGGAGGGAGGGAGGGGAGGAAAGGAGGTTACCCAGAAAGGAGGGAAGAGAAGAGTAAATGAAATATTTAAATAATAATTCTGCTTTAACTAAATCTTCTCCAGTTATCAATTATCTTACTTATCATACTTTCTCCTTCTGTATCTCTTCCCGTTGTTGTTCTTCCTCTTTTCTCTGATATTCAAAAATCAAATTCACAACCTCCCACTCCCTCCTCCTCCTCTATTCTAACTGTTTCTCTGTGTTCCCCCCCCCCCCCCCCCTGCCTTCCGCCCCCCCCCCCTCTCCCTACCCTCCCGCCCCCTCCCCCCCTTAGTCCTACTAGCCCCCCCCATCCTCCCTCCTCCCCTACCCAGTGGCAGCCCTCCTCCAATATCCTTTATTATATTTTGCTGTAGGATAAATAAAATTGATGATAATTTGGGTGGACTTCGCTCTTCTC
>NW_028234440.1:1465166-1467666 GCF_977035675.1 Penaeus japonicus
TAGTGTTAAGGCTTTAAAAGGGCTTTGTTAAATTTTTGTGTAAATGAACTAAGGAAATTTTACATTGATGAAATATAAATGCAAAAACCAACATGAAGATTATTATGGGTAATGGGAAAAATGTCTATAGGGGGAAAAATAAATCAGAAAAAAAAAATCATAAAGATAAAGGCATTTGTAACATTCATGACTTCTTAAAAAGTACATTATCTGAATTAAATTTATCATGAAAATTTATCATGAAAATTTATCATGAAAAAATTTCTAGAGACGATCTTCGAAGAAAATGAAGGAAATAGATATAAACAAAAAACATAATTAAGTGATTTAAAAAAAGATGATCATCTTAATAAAAAAAAAAAAAATGATGTAATGTGGATACCCTAATGGGGATGAAATCGTAAAAAAATATTTATGATGATGATGAGTGAGTAAAAAAAGGGTAAGAATGTATAAATTTTTAAATCAAAAAATCTATAAATTAATTATTTTTAACAAGATGATAACAATAGGAAAATATTTAAGATAACGTGAAAAAGGAATGATTTTAATAGGATTTAAAGACAAAAATAATGAAATTAAGGTAAAAAATCAAAAGTTTAAAAAAGGAATAAAGTGTAAAAATAAAGTAAAGGGAAAATAAGACAATGTAATATAATTATAATACAAAAAGAAATAATAAAAAATAATGATGATGTAATAATAATTAATAAAAAATAAAAATAATAATAATAATAAAATAATAATAATAATAATAATAATAAAAATAATGACAATGTGATAATAATGAAAAATGATAATAAAAAAATAATAACAAAAAAATCAAAAGATAAATAATTATAGGAAAATAAGAAGTGTAAACTTTATCATAAAATAATGTAAGGAAAAAGATGAAATAATTTAAATTTAAAGACAATAACAAAAATGATAATGATAATAAAAACAAAAAAAAAAAATTATAATAGCAATATTTAAAACAAAGATGTAAAATGAAACAAAAAAAAACAATAGTAATAAAAAAGATTATTGATTTATATAAATATATACTCATAAAAAACCCAAAAACAAAAACAATAATAATTATCAAAATATGATTTCGATTTAAAGTAATACTGCTAAAAAAAAATTTGATGGTAATGAAAATGTAAAGTTAATAGAAAGTCATCATTATATCAATAATGAGATTTAAAATTTTCATAATGATAATCATGTAATGAAGATATTAAAGGAATCATGAAAGCAATGATGATGATATTGATAACAATAATGATAATCAGAAGAATTATCATAACAATTACAAGATTTAAAATCATAATAATGATGACGATAACAATGAGATTGATGTAATAATGATTTCTCAGCATGAATAATAATGATTAGAATATAACAGAGGACAGGAAACCCCCCCCCCAAAAAAAAAAAAAGACAAAAACAAATATAGTGATTGTGATAATAATGATGATATCAATAGTGATAGCCATAATAATAATTATAATGATAATGATGTAATAATGAAAATTATAATAATAATGATGATAATGATAATAAAAATCATAAGGATGATAATATTGACAAAAATAAGAGTAATAACAACGACAATAATAATAATGATAAGAATTATAACAAATCTTTATAATAATGATAATGAGGATAATGATAACATCAATAATAACAATAGAAATAATAAAACAATGATAACAATGTTGATAATGATAAGGATAAGGATAACAATGATAATAACAACAATAATAATAATAATGATAAATAATGATAATAATAATGATAACAAGATCCACGATGATAACAATAAGAACAAAGATGTTAGTAAAACTAAAACTAACAATATGATGTAATCAGGAATAATAAAAACGATAATGATCATAATAATTATGATAAAAACAACGACATTAATAAAAATGATTAAGATAATTATGTTATCATTAATAAGAATTAGAGAAATTACAATAAGAATAAAGATGGTAAGAATGAAAAATAACTTTAGTCTCTCTGCGGATCGTAATACTGTGTATTGTAAATATTTTTCTACATGTATATGTGTATCTTTTTCAATCTGTACACACATACTTACACAGACAAACACAGACGCACACAAACACATACACAAAGACACGTACTGTACACATCCACACACCATACAAGCACAAGCACCGACAAGCACACAGAAGCGTACTGTATACACACACACGTACACGTACACACACATACACACACACACACACACAAAGCACACACACACACGCACACACATGCACACAAAGCACACATATATCTACCGCATTACTTTAAGTTTCTATGCAAGGAGCGCGAGCGTAATCCCTAGTACGTGTGGCGGCAGTGTGAGAGAGAGAGAGAGTGTGTGTGTGTGTATGAGTGTGTGCGTGTGTGCGTGTGGGTAGCCCAACCTGGAGGGGTTGGCCGGTGTCAAAGTGGGCTCCGGGGACTTGACAGATGCTCGGATGGCAAAGGTGGCGGGGCGACA
>NW_028234440.1:1472666-1482666 GCF_977035675.1 Penaeus japonicus
CAGCGAGCTTCAGGGGGAGGACACAGCAAGCGACCGAAAAGAGCGTTGACAGAATGCGTTCAGATTCTCAACCCTTTCCAATGATATATGAAGGTGTCGCCCCGCCTCCTTTGCCATCCGAGCATCTGTCAAGTCCCGGCTGAGCCACTTGACACCCGGCCAACCCCGCCAGGTTGGCTACACACACGAACACGCACACACGCACACACTCATACACACACACACACTCTCTCTCTCTCTCACACTGCCGCCACACGTACTAGGGATTACGCTCGCGCTCCTTGCATAGAAACTTAAAGTAATGCGGTAGATATATGTGTGCTTTGTGTGCGTGTGTGTACGTGTGTGTGTGCTTTGTGTGCGTGTATGTGTGTGTGTGTGTGTGCGTGTGTGTGTGTGTGTGTGTCTACAGTACGCTTCTGTGTGCTTGTCGGTGCTTGTGCTTGTATGTTGTGTGGATGTGTACAGTACGTGTCTTTGTGTATGTGTTTGTGTGCGTCTGTGTTTGTCTGTGTATGTATGTGTGTACAGATATGAAAAAGATACACATATACATGCAGAAAAATATTTACAATATACAGTATTATGATCTGCAGAGAGACTAAAATTATTTTTCATTCTTATTTCTTTATTCTTATCATCACTCCTCTAATTCTTATTAATGATAACATAATTATCTTAATCATCTTTATTAATGTTGTATTTATCATCATTCTTATGATCATTATCGTTTTTATTATTCTTGATTATATCATATTGTTAGTTTTATTTTTACTAACACTTTTGTTATTATTGTTATCATCGTGATTATTGTTCTTCTTATTATTATCATTATCATTATCATCATTATTGTTGTTATTATCATTATTATCCTTATTCTCATCATTATCAACATTATTATCATTGTTTTATTATTTTTATTATTATCATTGATGTTATCATTATCATAAAGATTTGTTATAATTCTTATCATTATTATTATTGTTGTTGTTATTAATGTTATTTTTGTCAGTATTATCATCCTTATGATTTTAATTACCATCATTATCATTATTATTATAATTATCATTATTACATCATTATCATTATAATTATTATTATGACTATCACTATTGATATCATCATTATTATCATTATCACTATTATCTGTCTGTTATGATTCTAATCATTATTATTCATGCTGATATCATTATTATCATCATTCTCATTATTATCATTATCATCGTTATAATCACAATTACAAAGATAATGATAAAATGATAATGGTGATGATAATAATAATGAAATTAATGACAATGATGATAGTAATTTTTATTACTATTATTATCATTATCATTACTATCATCCTTATCATTATCATCATTATTCTTCATATATTTGTTATCATTATAATGGTAATTATACTAATTACCATTGCCATTAATACTATTATCATTATTATTGTTTCAATTATCATAATCATAATTATCTTTATTATCATCATTATTATCATTATTTTTGTTCTTGTTATTACTATTTTCATCATTATCATTGTTATCATGATTATAATTTTAATCATTATAATAATCGTAAATGTTATCATACGTTATCATCATCACTGAATCATCATCATCATCATTATCATTATCCTTATTGTGATTGTCATGATTATCATTATTACCATCACCATTACGTCATCATGATCCTTATATACATCATAATTATCTTTATCATAGCTGCTATTATTATTATGATAATCATTACTATGATGTATCATGATGTATCAAAATCATTATCTTTATTGATTATCATCAATATTACCTATCATTATCATTACTTATCACTATCATTTTTTTCATCATCATTATCATTATTACTATTATAGTTATTATTTTCTTCATCTTTATTAGTAGTGTTGTTATTGTTATCATTATCATTATTATCATTATCATGATTATTACTATAATCATTATTATCATAATAGTCATCACTATTATCCTTATTACAATTTCGATTATGACTTTTATTAGCATAGTTGTTATTATTCTTGTCATTGTATATTTTATCATCATCATCATTATTATCACCGTTATCATTATTTACTGATATCATTACTATTGTAATGATTTTTATTACTATCTTGTTGTGTGTTATTATATTGTATTATTTCATTATTACGTTATCATTATTACGTTATCATTATTACGTTATCATTATTACGTTATCATTATTACGTTATCATTATTACGTTATCATTATTACGTTATCATTATTACGTTATCATTATTACGTTATCATTATTAATAATTGTTAGTATCATAGTCGTTATTATTATTGCTTTCATCATTACTATTGTAATGATTTTTATTACTATCATTATTGTTGTTATTATTACTATTATCATTATTATCATTATCATTACTATTATCCTTGTTGTTACTACTATCATGATTATAATTATCATTATCTATATCATTTCTATTATCATTATCATTATTATGATTGTTAATATCATTATTATTATTATTATTATTATTATTATTATTATTATTACCATTATTATTACTATCATTATTATTACTATCATTATTATTACTATCATTAGTGTTATTACTATCATTATCATTATTATTATTATTGTTATTTTTATTATTATTATTATTATTTTATTATCATTATTATTATTATTATTGATATTGGTTATTATCGTAGTCATTGTTATTAGTCTCGTTCCAATATTATTATTCAGAATTATAATTATTTTAATAATTAATTATCAAGTTTATTATCATATTATTATTATCATTATTATCATCATCATTATTATTATCAATGATATTATTATTGTTATAATCGTCATTCACATTGTTATTAGTCTCGCTATCAATATTATCATCATTACCATTATTATTATTATAATAATTAACATTATCATTGTTATTATCATAATCATTATTATTATAATTTTGGTTATCATTATTATGAAATATCAATATTATGAAATATCATTATTATTATTATCATTGTTTTTATAATAATAATAATTATTATTATTATTATTATTATTATTATTATTATTGTTATTATTATTATTGTTAGTATTATTATTATTATTATTATTATTATCATTATTTTTATCATTATTGTTATTATTATTATTATCATTATTATCATTGTTATCATTATTATTATTATTATTATTATTGTTATTATTATTATTATTATTATTTATTCTTATATTATTCATTATTATATTATTATTAGTATCGCGCTAGCATTATTATCATCATTACAATATTCATTAATCATACATTATTATTATTATCATTTTCGTATTATTATAAATTATGATAATAATTATTATCATTTTATTATACTATTTTTTGTTAATTAATGTTACTGTTATTATATTTTTCCCCCAAATACTATCCTTTACTATATTTAATTTTTATTATTTTATTATTACTATTATTTTTTTTATTGTTATCATTATATCATGGAATAATATTTTACTTTATTTTATCCTTGTAGTCATTATACCTTTGAAATAATGTATGTTATTATAATCATCCTGACCATAATCATTTTCACTTTATTATCCATGTATTCATTAAATGAGCTTGAAATAATGTAGTGTTTTATAATCATCATAATCTCCTATTAGACACAAATGGTATGTTGTTATCTTATCTATTATTTCTTAATGAACAAGGTATATTTCGTTATCATTATCTATATTATTCAATTATTATTTTTCATATATTATTATTATCATATTAGTCTAGTCATTGATTGGATTCATATGTTATCATTACAATTTTATTATTAAAGATTTCAATAACACTATTATCAATATCAATATCAAGTTCATCATTTACTCTCATATTATATATTATTATTACATTTATCGTCATTATCAGTCTTTTACAATATCCTTTCAATATTATTATTAAGAGTTCAATAAACCTAATATCGAATTCAATATCATGTTCATCATTATCATCATATATTTTTACTATTAATAAATTCATGTCGTTTGTCTTTATTAGCTTACCAAATATCATTATTTTTATTCTAATATAAAAATAATTATTATTATTAATACTCTTATTATTATCATTGTTATCGTCATCATTATCATCATTTTAAATCTTGTAATTGTTATCATTATTCTTGTGATTATCATTATTGTTATCATTATCATCATCATTGCTATCATGATTCCTTTAATATCATTATCTTCATTACCATTAATATGATTATCATTATAGAAATTTCAAATCTCATTATTGATATGATGATGACTATCATCATTACTACTATTATCATTATCTTATTATCATCATTATCATTGTTAGCAGTATTGTTATTAATCATAATCATTATTCTTTTAATAATTATTATTGTTGTTGTTGTTATGAGTATCATATTCTATATAAATCTTATAATTATTTTTATTACTGTTGTTGTTATTATTATTATCATTGTTGTTTTCATTATTGTTATCATCATCTTCTGTTTGTTGTTGTTATTATCATTATTATCATTATTCCTATTATCATTAATGTTATTGGCATTGTCATTAGCATTTCATCATTATCCTTTTCATCATTATTATGATTATAATAATATACAATATCATTGTTATCATCATGATCATTATCATTATCATCATTGTTAATATTATCAGTATCATTTTTTTATCATCATCATCATTGTTATTGTGATTATCATTATAATTACCATCATCATTATTATCATTATAATTGTTGATATCATTACTATCAATATTATTTTCAATGTCGTCAATGTCAATACTAAAATACTATCAGTCTTGTTATTTCTTATCAATTTCTATAATGATTTTTGTTATCATCATTATTGTTATCAATATTATAATTATCATTATTGTTTCGTCATCAGGATTTTCATCATCCTCATTAATAGTATTACTATTTTTACTGTAATAGTGAAAAATAGTAATCATCCTTTTTTTATATCAATACTATCATTATTATCATCATTGTCATTATTATTAGTGTTATATTATTATTTATTACTATCATTATTATTATTAATTATTATTTTCTATCCTATCATATTATTATTATGATCAATGTCGTCAATGTCAATACCTAAAACTCATTATCACAGTAATGTTATTATTTCAATTGATCCCATTATCCATATTTATTGTTTAGCATTTTAACTATTATTGTTATTATCAAATATTATCGTTTATCATAATTAGTTCCTTTATTCATGTTCTATTTTATCATCATTATGCTTTGGATATTATACTTTTGTTTATTATCCATATTAAATAGTAATCATCCTATTTTTGTCGCTTCAATCTCATTAATATCAATCATTCTCATTTTCACTGTTATCATTATAAGTATTTTGTCATCTTTGTTATCATCACTGTTAACATCATAATTATGATTATATGATTATTTGTTTTTTATTAAATTTTATATCATCATTTCCCTAATCACATTATCATAATTACTATAATTGTTCTTATAATTATCCATTGTCTATTACTCAGTTCATCATCATCATTAATATTATGTTTTGCTAATTTCATTCTTTTGTTTATGCCTTTTTACGATTTCATCATTTTTTATTAGTGGTATCCACATCATTACATCATTTTTTATTTTTTTTATATAAGATGATCATCATTTTTATAATCACTGTAATTACTGTTCTTTGATTATATCTATGTTGCCTTCATTTTCATTACGAAGATCTCATCTGTCATCATTATTTTTATTACGATTTCATCACCATTAGTGGTATCCACATCATTAAATAATTTTTTATATGATGATAATCATTCTTATAATTACTGTTCTTTGATTATATTTTATGTTGCCTTCATTTCCATTACGAAGATCTGTCTCTATGTAAATTTTCATGATAAATTTTCATGATAAATTTAATTCAGATAATGTACTTTTTAAGAGGTCATGAATGTTACAAATGCCTTTATCTTTATGATTTTTTTTTTCTGATTTCATTATTCATATCAGTACATCTCTTCCATTACCTCATAATAATCTTGTTGATGTTGCATTTATCATTTGCATCAAGTGTAAAATTCCTTAGTATCATTTACACAATAATTTATACAAATGTCCATATAGCTCTTAACAATATGACAGCTGAGCGAAAGTTTTTCTTATCTTTATCGTTAAAAGCTTTTTTCTCTCTTCTTACTAGGTTTTATTTTTATTTCATTTATTTATTATTACTATTATTATCATTATTATTATCATTGTTATAATTTTTATTATTTTATCTTTTATCATTTTTATTTTTTATTTATTATTATTATTTTATTATTCTTATTTTTAATTATTTTATTTATTTATTTATTTTTTATTATTATTTTTTTTTTTAACTTGTTGAATATGCAAGAGAATTGTCTTTATTATTTTCCTTGATTCGGGAAAGATAAGGACGGTGATAAGCTTGGCCGACGAGGGATAATGACCTTTGTGTTACATCTCTATTAGGTCGGATCTAGTGCGACGTCTAACACCCCTTCCCCCTTCCCCTCCCCTTTTTCCCTTCCCTGTAAAGAACCAAATCAAACCCCACCCTTAAATCCCCAACCCCCACACTCAAACCCCAACCCCCCACCCCACCCTCAACTCCAACCTCTACATTCAAGCCCCCAACACCCACCCCAACCCCACCCTCAAACCCCCAACCCCCACCCCACCCCAAACCCCCAACCGCACCCCACCCCAAACCCCCACCTCCACCCTCAAACCCCCAACCGTCACCCTCAACCATCAAACCCCCATCTCACCCTCAAACCCCCACCCCAACCCTCAACCCATCCCCAACCCTCAAACTCCAACCCCCAACCCCGACCCCCACCCCACCCCAAACCCCCAACCGCATCCCACCCCAAACCCCCACCTCCACCCTCAAACCCCCAACCGTCACCCTCAACCATCAAACCCATCTCACCCCTCAAACCCCAACCAACCAACCCTCCCACCCTCAAACTCAACCCCACCCCAACCCTCACCTCCCCAAAACCCCAACCCGCCATCCACCCAATCTCCCTCTACACCCTCAAAACACCATCTCACCCTTCCAAACCCGACTCCCAACCCCCACCCTTAAACTCCAACCCTCAACCCCCACCCCAACCCCAACCCAACTCAACTCAACACCCTCAACCCGACCCCCACCCCCATCCTCAACCCCACCCAAACCCCCCAAAAAAATGAAAATCACCCCCCTCCCCCCCTTATCTCCCAGCCAAACGCCACCCGAGAGAAGGGAAGTGAGCCATGATGCTAATGATAGTAATTAAAGGCGTGATAGAAACAATAATGTGATAATGACCGCACCACGAATTAAAAAAAAAAAAAAAAAAAAAAAAAAACGCCATCACTCCAGACGAGGTTCTCTCTCTCTCTTTTTTTTTTTTCGGGGGGGAGGGGGGAGGGGGGGGTTGACGAGAGATCTTACCGGGATGAGAAGATCTCGTTCAGAGGTGATGTTTCCGGCGAACAGCGTCTTCGTCGAGGGATGCTGCGTGAGGTATCTTCTGTTGTTTGTTTGTTTGTTTGTCTTGTTATGATTTATTTATCTTCTGTTATCTTTTTTATTTTTTTGGTTTTGTTTGTTTTTACTTTGATTTCTTTATCTAATTGTGTTTTTTATTTATTCTTATTGTTTGTTTGTTTTGTTATGATTTATCTTCTGTTATCTTTTTTTTCTTTTTTTTTTTTTGTTTGTTTTGCTTTGATTTCTTTATTTAATTGTGTTTCTTATTTATTCTTATCTTCTTTATCGATTGGTGGTGAAAGTACGAAAAATAATGGTTGTTGTTGTTATTACTATTGGTATTGTTATTATTATTTTTATCTTATTTTGTTATTCATCCGTATGATTATATCTTAGTATTGTTACTTATCAAAATATCATCCTGATTATTTCAGGTCCTCTCCTGTGTTCCTTATTAATTTTCATCATAATAACTATTATTAATTTCATTATTATCACCATCATTATTATTATCATTACTATCATTATTGTCGGTACGATCATTATTATTATTATATTAGTTATTGTTGTTATTATCATCATTATGATTATTGTCAAACATCATCCTTTATATCATTGTTATTATCATGTCTGTCTTCATTGAAATCTTTATTATTATCACTATAAATATCATTGATACTATTTTTTTCATCATTTTTTTTATTATCATTAATGTCGTATTTATCATTAGTATTATTGTTATAATTCTCATTATTCTCAAATATTATCATCATCATCATTATCATCAAGATCATTATTATTATCATTGTCATTAATATTATCATCATTGTTATCACTTTTGATTACCTTTATTATTGTTATTATCATTATCATCATCATTATTGTTTCTTGTTTTTATTGCTGCTACTGCCATCATTATCATCATAATGATTATCATAATCATTATTATCCTAGTTGGGTGGTTTATAAGTTCCTTGAAGAGTCGCATGAACTCTACGGTCTGTGAACGCCACATTCAAGCGTCAGCAGTATTTCGTGGTGGGATATTGAATATTTGTTGCATTTATTGATCAATCATCTTTTCTCAATTGATTTGCTAGAATATAGATTCGTCAGATATCCTAAACTTGTAATATAACTATGATATGAGGTTATGACCTTGCGAAGTTGTGAACGAATGAATTAGATTAGATATACGTTGCACTGGCAGGTCGGTGCAATCTGCAATGTGGGAGAAACAAAATGGTAACTTTGCAAGATATATAAGCGAACACTTGTGCACTACGATACGTCAAGTGGTACAGTTAGTCAAGCCACATAACATGAGGTACGGAGAGTTTTCTAATTATTGCATATCATATGATGTGCAATAGAGTTACTCATTATGTTGTATCCTAAATTTGTTGCTATGTTGCTATGGCCACATCACGAATGTATCTAAACATACCTAGATTTTAATTATATAAGTATAATGTGTTTTACGTAACATACACACATACATCTATATTCATATATGTTTCCATAACTCATATACAATAACATATAGAATTAGAATATGAGAAATGACACTTCAAAACGAATTGAAATTATTTAGTAAAGAGAGAGAAGAAGAATTATAATGGGTTGATAAAGAGAGAGAAAAAAATTAATGAAGGGTCAGTATAGAAAAATAATATACACGCAAACACACTCACACACACTCGCACACACACACACACACAGACATGCACATACAAACACACAAACACAGACACACACACACGAATAAGAAATAACAAAGAGAAAGGAAAGGAAAAAAACAACATAAATATAAAATGACATAGTAAATAAAAAACAACAACAACAACAAATAAACTCGAAACCATCCCTCAATTTTAATCCGACAACGAAATCTGTTTCCCGTGACACGTGACACATGACACATCCCGTGACGTGACGCTTTGAGTTTACGTAACGGGACATGGTCACAGCTGTCACACTTCCGAGAGCTTCTGTCGTTCCGCCGATATTTCGTGTTTTTCTTCTTTTGTCTTCTTTTGTCTTTGTTTTCTTTGTTTTTTGTTTTTATTCTGTTGTTTATTTTGTTGTTTATCTGTTGTTATTTTTATTGTTATTGTCTTTTTGATCGGTATTGTTATTATTGTTGTTATTATTGTTATCATCATTGGTCATATTGTTGTGGTTAGTATTATCACTATCATTATTATTATTATTATTATTATTATTATCATTATTATTATTATTATGATCATTATTATCATCATTATTGTTGTTGTTATCATGATCGCTATTGATATTAGAATTATTATCATTATAACAATTATCATGACTATCATTATCATTATCTTTATTTTTATCACTGTTAGTATTATTGTTCTCATTGTATCTTTATTGCAGATGTTGTTATTTATAGCATCATCATCGTTTTTGCTTCCTTTTCTTCTTTTTTTCTTTTCGTTTTTTTTTTTTTTTTTTCGTCATTACA
>NW_028234440.1:1485166-1488626 GCF_977035675.1 Penaeus japonicus
TCTCTCTCTCTTTCTCTCTCTCTCTCTCTCTCTCTCTCTTTGCTGCAAGAGTTGCATTTGGTAATGTTAGAAAGTTCGATCACATCACCCCACACATTATTCAACTTAAATGGTTAAAAATTCAAGCCAAATGCAGTTATGATACATGTGTTTTTATTCATAAAATCATTCATGGGAATTATCCACAATGGATCCTGCCTTTACAAACTGTGGGGAACACATCAGGTGTTCGAACTCGACAAGTAAATTCTCTATATGTCAAGAGATCACACACAGAAATAGGGACACGACAAATGCTAAAACGTGGACCCCTGATCTAGAACCTACTACCTCATAATGTTAAAGACATCACTAACCTAAATAAATTCAAAACAAAATGAAAAGAACATTTCCTAAATTGTCAGTTGTGACATCGTATTAAACAGATGTATTGTATATATGTATTAAAAATAACCATTGTAATTTATGGAATAAAGTTTTTTAATTTGAATTTGAACTTTCTCTCTCTCTCTCACTCTCTCTCTCTCTCTCTTTCCCTCTCTCTCTCTCAAAGAATAAACATTGTAATTTATGGAATAAAGTATTTGAATTCTCTCTCTCTCTCTCTCTCTCTCTCTCTCTCTCTCTCTCTCTCTCTCTCTCTCCCCCTCTCTCTCTCTCTCCTCTTAGTACGGAAGACAAGGCTTAGGGAATAAAATTACAATGCATGTCTGCTAAGAGGTAATAAGACCTCATGATATTTACATCAAAATATCTCCGCAATGCGTTTATATGCAGATTAAGACAAGGTATATTTTTCATTGCATGTGCATTTTATATGTTTATGCACAATTCACACACATATACGATGTTGATAATGTTTATAATGATAATGATGATTATAATGATATCAAAATCAACAATGATGATAATGATGATGGTAATGATAATAGCAATAATGATAATAATGGTAATAACTAAGAAAGAGGATGATAATGATCATGATTATGATAACGATGAATCTCATAATAACAATGATATTATTGATAATAATGATAACGATTGTAATAATCATATAGATGATAATGATATTGATAATAATAACAATGACAATGATGATGAAGTTGGTGATGATGATGGTGATAGTGATAATGGTAATGATGATAATAATTATGGTATTAATAATGATAATTATAATAATAGTAATAATAATGATAATGACACTAGTAATAATGATAATAAGGATAGTAACAAAGACAATGATGATGGTGATGATAACAATAATGGTAATAGTAATAATAATAGTGATAATAATAATGGTAGCAATAATAATGATAACAATAATAGTAATGATGATAATTATAATAATAACAACAATAATAATGATAATAATAATAATAATAATGATAATAACAACAACAATTTTAACAACAAAAATAATAATGATAATAATAGTAATAATGATGATAATGATAATAACAACAATAATGATAACAACAACAAGAACAGGCGAACATCAAAAACAGCTTCAGTCATGTTTAGAAATATAAATGATCTTAATTAAAATATCTCGGCTGTGTTGAGCATGTTTTCAAATGGATGGGAAAAATGCATGTATTTAATTAAGTCTGCCACATTGGCGACTTCACATAGCTGTTTGGTTTTATTTCTTGTTTCATATAAATTAGGTACTTGGCCATGATGTGTAATGGGAGGGTGGGGGATGGAGAGAGGGAGAGGGAGAGGGGGAGGGGGAGGGGGAGGGAGTGGGAGAGGGAGTGGGAGGGAGGGTGTTATAGGTTGGGCAAGGGGGAGAGAGAGGGGGGGTGGGAGAGGGGGAGGGTAGTGGGATGCGGAGAGGGGGAGGGTTAGAGAGGGGGTGGGGAGAGGGATGAGTGGGGTGGGGGGAGGATAGGGATGGGGAGTTGGAGAGGGGAGGGAGAGGGAGAAGGATTGAGGGGAGGGTTGGGAGAGAGTGGGGAGAGGGGGTGGGGAGGGGAGAGAGGAGGGGGGGGGAAGGGAAAATGGGGGGTGAGAGGGAAAGGAGAAGGAGAGGGGGGAGGTAGTCAGGGAAAGGGTGGGGAGGGGGGGGGGGAGAAGGGAGAGGAGATGGGAGATAATAGAGGATAGGGAGGAAAGGAGAGGGGAAGGGGATAGGAGAGGAGAGGAGGGAAGGGAGGGAAGGGAGAGGGGCTGGGGGAGGGGGAGAGAGAGGGAGAAGGAAAGGGAGAAGGAGAGAGAGGGAGAAGGAAAGAGAGAGATAGAGAGAGAGAGAGTGAAAGAAAGGAGAGAGAGAGAGAGAGGCACATTTTATTATCTTTTATCATCTTCCAAAAGACATAACTATTTAGACGCGATAAAACTCTCTTCAATAAAACTCATAATAGCCAAAAGAACATCAACGATATTCGGATTTCTCACTATCTCAAGAATTCGAGAATATGCTTCCAATGTTGTCAAAGAATTTGGCAAAATAAGGATGAAATCGTCTCACGTCCGCCATCTTTTTTTTGTCTTGTTGAGAGCCATCTAGCGGCCATATTTTCGTCAGGTTAAGGTGGAAAAGATTGTAAATATGGAGATTGTTGTAAGTGTGTATGTTCTTTGTTTGTTTGTGGGGAGGGGGGACTCTGTGGGTGTTTAGGGGGGGGGGAGGGTGTTTGTATGGGTTTGTGTGTTATTGTTGTTGTTATGTGCGTGCGTGTGTGTGTGTGTTTGTTTGTTTGCGTGTGTGTGTTTGTTTGTGTGTGTGTGTGTTTTTGTGTATGTGTGTGTGTGTTTGCGTGTGTGCGTATGTGTGTTTGTGTGTGTGTGTGTGTACGCTTACTTGTATCCTGTAGCCCCACATATACATTGGAAACAAAATACATAACGATTCAGGTTCCAACATTATTGAAGGACCATTAACAAAAACACTATCATAAAAAAACAAATAATATTCACCAAATATGACACCTGAAAGATATACATCACAGATTGTAGAATAAAACTCATAAAATTTTTAGAATGCAGTTATTATAAGTGTAAAATATACCCTTTATGACTTCAAATTTATATCTCTAGTGACACTAATTACACATGGCAGTCCTTCTCAAATTACTTTTCTTGTGTAATAAAAAAAATGTAAGGATTAATTTAATACTGATATTAATCTGTTTCTCTACTTAATCAATTCATCCCGAAACAATAAAAAGTATTCTTTTATATGTATAAAATTTTCGTAGTATCTTTTGAGCATATTCTATCTAATCACACGAGGATATAATCAATTTCAACATTCTTAAAAAAAAAAAAAAAAAAAAAAAAAAAAAACGTTATTTTTACCAACATGTTGATATTTGAGACTAAGCTCGCCTGACTAAAAAAAAAAAAACATCATATTTAACAACATACTTATAAGTAAAGTTCTTTCGCTGAATCTCAGTTTGTCCAAAGTTCAATTTGTCGACAACCCGAGAACAAACGATCACCTCTGCAGATA
>NW_028234440.1:1488726-1493726 GCF_977035675.1 Penaeus japonicus
TCCTCCCTCCCCCGCTAGCGAACCCAAGTAGGAATTCCCATTCTCTGCCGTTCGCGTGAGCAGACCAGGAGAAAGTCGATAAAATTTATTTGCGATTTCACGGTCCCGACGAAAGCTATCAAGCTGCAGCGGCGAGTGCGGAAGTTGCATGCGTTCCGAGCGACAGAGATGTTAGCGGTGTGGGCTGACCGCTCGCTGGCTTGGCTGCGGGAGGCTGCGTGTGGGTTGCGTGTGTGTGTGTGTGTGTGTGTGTGTGTGTGTGTGTGTGTGTGTGTGTGTGGGTTGCGTGTGTGTGTGTGTGTGTGTGTGTGTGTGTGTGTGTGTGTGTGTGTGTGTGTGTGTGTTTGGAATGGGTGGCTTTGTGTATGGATGTTTGTTTGTTTATAGGTAATTTTTTTTTTACTTCTCTCTCTTCTTCTTTTTTTCTTGTTTCCTCTTCCTCTTTTTCTTATTATTCTTCGGTTTTAGGTTGTTTTCTCTACCATTGTACTGTTTTTCTTACTCTAATAAAGAGGTTATTGGGTCATATCTTTAGTCTATCGTCATTATCGAATTATCGTTATAATCAAATTCAAATGTTTCGTCAGACAATATTATAAACGTTATTGTGATTTAGTTACCCTCACCTATATCTAGTATTAGTGATAGGTTACAGTGATGGAGCGAATTACATTTACATTTCTTACTGAAATGAATCATACATTAAAAAAATATAGGAATTAAAATAGATCAATGATTAATAGAATTACAGAAAAATAGCGTGGAAAAGGTAACCCACAACCCCCCCCAACCGCTTCTCTCAACAATAGTCCGCACCCTTCAAACACCAATTAAATATTAAACACCCTCCCACGCATCTGCAAAGCCACCCACCCTACCCTCTACAAAATTACTCCCTTCTCCCCCTCCCTACACCCCCCCTCCTTCCCTACAAAACATCCTAACTCATTAAGTGTTAACAACCACCTTCATTATTAAGCGACCCTCCCCCCAAAAAAGCCTCCTCATCCATCCCCCCCGCCTCCTAAATTTTCACACCCGTCTACATGTACTCCCCCTTCCAACACCCATTCCCCCTCCCTACACAATAAAAACGCAAGACCCCCCTGCCCTCCATACAAACATCCACCCCCCCCCGCCATACAAAACCATGACCTCCCCCCTCCCGCCCGACAAACCACCACCCTCCCCTCCCTCCCTACACAACAACGCACCCCCCCTCCCTCCCTACAAAACCATGCACCCCTCCCCCTCCCTCCCTACACAACCACGCACCCCCCCTCCCTCCCTACAAAACAACGCACCCCCCCTCCCTCCCTACAAAACCATGCACCCCTCCCCCTCCCTCCCTACACAACCACGCACCCCCCCCTCCCGCCTACAAAACAACGCAAACCACCTCCCTCCCTACACACCAACGCACCCCCCCTCCCTCCCTACAAAACAACGCCCCCCCCCTCCCTCCCTACAAAACAACGCACCCCCCCTCCCTCCCTACAAAACAACGCACCCCCCCTCCCTCCCTACAAAACAATGCACCCATCCCCCCTCCGAAGTACAACCCCCTGCCCCCAGCCCTACCTACAAAACCGCACCACCCCCTCCCTCACTTCAAAACAATCCACCCCCCACCCACCCGCCCTCCCTCCTACAAAACAATGCACCCATCCCAACTCCTACATTGACACCCCCCTTCCCCCTCCCTCCGCTAAAAACACGAACCCTCCTCCCTCCCTACAAAACAACGCACCCCCCCTCCCTCCCTACAAAACAATGCACCCATCCCCCCTCCTACAGTTTACACCCCCTTCCCCCCTCCCTCCCTACAAAACAACGCACCCCCCCTCCTACATTTCACACCCCCTCCCCCCTACAAAACCATGCACCCATCCCCTCCCTCCCTACACAACCACGCACCTCTCATTCCAAACGCACTCGAATACGCAAACCTCTTCTCCAGTCCTTTCCTTGCGATGTCAAGAAGGATCCTCTTCCGTGACATATCCATCAGTACGTTCATTACTTGTTGTGGTGGTGGGTAGAAGGCAGGGAGTGAGGAAGGCTGTAAGGAGATAAGGGCGCGTTTTCGTGTGTTGTGTGGGGTGACATGATGTATGAGTTTATGATTATTGGAAGTATTCTAAAGGGAGTAGTGATGTTGTGTGTTGTTCTGTGTTTGTGCATGTTTGTATAATATTATAAAGAAACAACAACAGACAGACTGAGATATTACTACATCTACAAATATCAACATTAACTAAACATAACAATTATCTAAAATCTTATAAAAACACAAGCAAAAAAAAACACAATTACAACAAAGAAAATAACAAAACAAGACAAAAAAAACACACATACAACATAAACAAAACAAACATTCACAAAGACAAATAAAAACATTCATCACAAAGACAAAACAAACAAACAAACACATTCATATTCAAAAGCTAACATCCCCGATCGCAAAACTACAACAAAGACAACAAAGACCCACACAGTTTCACTTCCTTTATCAATATTAAAGGATACTAAGTAATATATCATTTTTTCATAACTCAAAGGAAAAAAGAAGAAAAAAATCCATAAAAAGGTAAGAAATTATTAGCTTGATCACGGCATTTCAGCCCCTGTGCCGTCTTCTCCTCTCTCTCTCATCTCGCCACTCCCCTCTCTCTCTCGCTCTCCTCTCCTCTCTCTCTCCTCTCTCTCTCCTCCTCACACTCTCCTCCCACGCTCCCTCTCACTCTCTCCCTCCCTCCCCTTTCCATTCCACCCTTCTTATCTTTCGCCATCTTTTCTTTCCCCCTTAATTTTCTCCTCTTTTTCTCACCAACTTGAGAGTATTTTCCACACCTCCCCATTTTTTATTCTTCCACCAAAACATCTTCCATCCAACACCCCCACTTCCAACTTTTTCCACCTTTTCCATTCTTCCACCAACTTTTTCCTTCGTTTTCCAACCATTTCCAACACACCAACCACTTTTCCTCTCATTCTCCACCTCCTTCCATTTTCTTCTTCTTTCCATACCACCCCCCCCCCCTCACTCTCTCTCCCTCTCTCTATCTGCTCTCTCTCTCTCCTCTCTCCTCTTCTCACTCTTCTACTCCATCTCTCTCTTTCTTTCTTTCTCTCTTTCTTTCTCTTTCTTTTTTTCTCTCTCTTTCTCTCTTTTTCTTTCTTTCTCTTTCTTTCTCTTTCTTTCTCTCTCTCTCTCTTTCTTTCTCTTTCTTTCTCTCTCTCTCTCTCTTTCTTTCTCTTTCTTTTTTTCTCTCTCTTTCTCTCTTTTTCTTTCTTTCTCTTTCTTTCTTTCTTTCTGTCTCTGTCTCTCTCTTTCTCTCTATCTATCTATCTCTTTCTGTCTCTCTCTCTCTCTGACTCTTTCTCTCTCTCTCTCTCTCTCTCTCTCTTTCTCTCTCTCTCTCTCTCTCTCTCCTCAACTCTTCTTCTTTCACCCTAACTTATTACTCTCTGCTTTATTCTCTCTCTCTCTCTCTCTCTCTCTCTCTCTCTCTCTCTCTCTCTCTCTCTCTCTCTCTCTCTCTCTCTCTCTCTCTCTCTCTCTCTGTTGAAATGTTTTTGTTATTAGTTTTTTAGTTATTTTTGTTATCATTTTTGTTATTGCTGTTATTATTATCGTTCTGAGTTATTATTAGTTGTCGTATTGGTGATGTTGTTGTCATTGTTGTTATCATTAGCCTTATCATTATTATTACTGTTATTATTATTACTATTGTTATTATTACTATCGCTATCATTAATACTTTTATTATCAATAATACCATTATGATTATTGTTTTCACTATCATCATCATCATCATCAATCATTATTATTGCCGGTATCATTATTATTATCCTTTTCACTATTATTATTATTATCATCATTATTAATTTCATTGTTGTTATCATTATTGTTATTATCATTATCATTTTCATTATCACTGTCACCATTATTTTCATTATGATTATCATTATCAGCAGCAGTAGCACTTTCGTCATCCTCATAATTGTCAATATTGTTATTATCATCATTATTATCATAATCATCATTGTCATTATAATGATTATTATTGCTGTTGTTGTAATCAATATCATCATCTTCGGCATTATACTTATTATCATTATTTTTTTCACTGACTTTCTCTGACCTGATAAATTGAGATAATGGAATAATGGTAGCAAAATGATTATTTAAAATTGAAAATAATCATAGACGTGATAATGATGGTATACATATATGCATATATATATATATATATATATATAATAAAAGATATTTAATATATATAAATATACATAATTATATAATATACATTTTATGAATATAATGTATAATATTTATATAATATAATAATATATATATATAAATGTTGTTGTTGTTTTTGTTTGTGGTATAAATATACATATATAATATAATATAATAATATACATATATATATAATATACATATATAGCATATAAACATATAATATATATATTAATATATATAAAATATATGTTATATATATAATATATATATATATGTGAATATAATAATAAAATTTATATAATCTTGTATATATATAAATAAATATATAAATATAATCACTATATATATTTAAATTTAATAAATACACACACCCATTTGTTAATAATATATATATAGAAATTTATATAATATATATATATATTAATATATATATATAATAAATAACTAATTGTGTAGTATGTATATAATATATATATATATAATAATATATATATAATATATATATATATAATATATATATATTAATAAACATATATAAAAAATTGTGTTTGTATGATATATAATATATATATATAATAATATATATATACTATTTATTTATATATAATTAAATATATATTAATAAAAAACATAAATATACGATATATAAATAATATCATATAAATAATAAATTATATACTTATTATATATATATATATATATATAATATATATATATAGATAAAATAATAGATATATACATATATATACAT
>NW_028234440.1:1506226-1508726 GCF_977035675.1 Penaeus japonicus
CTCTCTCTCTCTCTCTCTCTTGCTCTTTCTTTCTCGTTCTCTCTCTCGCTCTTCTTCTTTCTTTCTCGCTCTCTCTCTCTTTCTTTCTCTCTGTCATTCTCGCTCTCTCTCTGTCATTCTCGCTCTTTTTTTCTTGTTTTCTCTCTTTCTCTAATTCTCTCTATCTCTCTCTCTCTATCTATCTCTCTCTCTCTCTCGTTTGAATCAAAATTGCTCTTTGATCAGTGCAACGGAAAGGAACACCGTAAATCTACAGTGCTTCTTATTTTTACAAATATATTTTTGTATTTGTAAATTGATTGAAACATAAATATCCAATTTAATTATAGTAAATAAGTAAGAACTACCTCAAATGTTATTTAGTTTTCAAAGCCAATCAAGGTTAGATATAAAGGTTCATAAAAAAAGATATATATGTTTACAGTAAAACATCTATCAGTAAACAGGTAGGTATTCTCAATCAACAAGGTTACTCATGATCTCCAGATTCAATGTTGCAATTTTTTCTGTTGAAAGATTCCTTGTACAAAAATATTTTCTATATTTGTACAAATATTATTATCATTATCATTACCATAATCGTGATAATTGTCGTAATGGCCATAATGATATGATAATTTTTATCATTGATAATAAGAATAATGATAATGATAACAATTGTGATAATGATGAAAATGATCACATTGATAATAATAATCACCTGGTAATGATGAAATTGTCATTATCGTTATCATTACCATCACTGTTATCATTACCATCATTCCATCAATGTCATTATCAGTGTTATACAGTAGTTGTTAGTATGAATACGAACCTTATCAGTATTGCTACTAGCCAATAGGTGCCATTTGCAACACTCTAAGCAAGAAGCCAGTGTTCCCGCGACGGTCTGTCTTGTCTTGTTTTGTTGTTCTTATTTTATTGATTGTTATGATTATCGTTGTTATGATTATTATTATTATTATTACCATCCTCATTATTATCATCAATATCATTATTGATATTATTATGATAATTATTATTGTTATTATCATTTTTTTAATTATTACTTTATTGTCATTGTTATCACTTTATTATCCTCATCCTCATCATCATGATAATTATCATTACTATTATTATAATTACTACTACTGCTTATAATATTTTTATTATCAAAATATTATATTTCTATTATCATTATCAGTATTTTTGTTATTATTATGATTATCATCATCATTATTACCAGTATTAGTTTTATTATTATTAAGATTATCATCCTTATTCTCATTCCCTTTAAAATCCTAAACATTATCATATCATCATTATCATTATCACCATCTGTTCCGTGTAATTACTTCACTATCATTTGTATCTTACTTTCATTCTATCACTAGAATTCTATTGCACAATGAATGGGTTAAGGCAGCTCCCCCGATATTGATTATATTAGGATGTTTACTATGAAATAGAGCGTATTAGATCGTTGGTGAAAATATTGAATATAAATTCACAATTATTCGAATCATCGCAGATATGATGATATACGATTCGAAGATTTTAAGGAATGAGTATTAAATATTGTTATGATTGATACAATGATTGAGATGAATACAATAATAATTACCGGATATGATGATATAGCAGATTGGTAAGAAATATTTCAGTTGATTCATAAACGTAGGTATTTTTAGGTGTCCCAATGTATGTGTCATTAATCGAATTCATATACTGAACTATATTTAGATATATAAATTATATCAATGATACATGAATGAGAATATATTAATTTATACCCAATTTAAATATTACACAAAATGTATCGTATATAAATCATACAAGTGATACAGGATTGACAAGTTATATAACCTGGATTTATGATGTATCTGAAGTGAATTTTTATTCATGTCTGAAACAGGTTGCGGTGTAAAATTTTCTTACAATATAAGCTTTCCAGGGTGTTCTTTCGGGCTTAGTTCTTGGACTCTCTGATTTTCGTTTTTATTTATTTATTTTTTTGGTTTTCTTTTGGATTTTTTGTTCTTTATTTGTCTTTGTTTATTCTTTTTGGTTCTTTTTTTCTTGTTTTCTTTATCTGGTTATTTTCCTCTGTCTCCGTTTTCTTTTGTTCCTTTTCTTTCATTTTTTTCGTCTTATCTTTCTCTCATTTCTTTTTCTTTATCTGTGTCTTTCTCTTTCTCTCTTCTTTCCCTTTTTTTTCTTTTTTTCCTCTCCCCTCTTTTCCTTTTCTTTCTCTCTTTCGTTCCTCTTCATCTCTTCATTTCTTCCCTCGTTCCACCTAATTCCTTTCCCTCTCATCCCTCCTTTTCACGTTTCATTCTTCATCTCTCTCCCCTCATTTCATTCTTTCCTTCATTTCTCTCTCTTTATCCTACCTTTCTCTCTCTTTCTTCTCTCCGTCCACTTTCCTTGTATATTTGAACATATGTATGCGTTACACCCGAAATGCATTGTTTACATTATGTTATACTCTCGTTCACATATGCAACAATATAATGAGGGT
>NW_028234440.1:1513726-1531226 GCF_977035675.1 Penaeus japonicus
TGTGTTGGTTATTCCATTATTTTTTTTTTTTATTCATTTTTTTTATTTTTTGAAATCTTTCATGTTCGTATTTTTTAACTCTTTTTATTTTTATTTAAATGTTACCTATTATACAAAGTTAAGTAGGGGGGGAGGGATGGGGGGTGGGGGGGTAGCGAATCGTCCCTACAGTGTTACCAGACACAACAAAAAAAAAAAATTTAATGATGAAAAAGTTTCCAGCGTTGTCCTGTCCGTGGTGAGAAGAGGAGGAGGAGGAGGAGGAGGAGGAGGAGGAGGAGGAGGAGGAGGAGGAAGAGGGGGGGAGGTGATGACGGGTTAAGGAAGAGGAAGAGGAAGAGGGGAGGATGAAGACGTAAAAAAGGAAGAGAGGGAAAGGATAGTTAGAAAGCTAACGGTGTGAAGGAGGGGGGGTGGGGGGAGGGGGGAGGCGACAGCGGAATACGTTATATGCTATAAAGATGTTGGTAACACTGGCGTCTTATGGAGCTGGCACCACTGTTTAAGCCTGCTCTTTCTCTCTCTCTCTCTCTCTCTGTGTCTGTGCCTGACGGGAGTTTCATCTCTCCATGCAGGGACGAGAGGGGGGGTAGGGGGTAGGGGGGAATGAGGGGGGCGGGGGAGGCTGATACACCAGCCACCAGAAGCATAATATGGAGTTATTGCATTCAGTGGGCTCACACTTCCTTCTGTTGTTTGTTTGTTCGTTATTTTTTTCCTCTTTGTTACTCTCTCTGTGTTCTGATTCCCTCTCATTTCTGACCACTTTCGACACCGTCATATCACAAGGTTATTGTTATTATTATTATTATTACATGAGATACGCTGGCATGATAGAAATCCAAGGCTTTGAAGTATCTTTATATCATCACTATCATTCACTTCTTCTTTTATTGGTGTGTGTGTGTGTTTGTGTGTCCGTCTCTCTCGAATCGAGGTTATCGTGTCAGCAATCACCTTTTTTTTTACTTACTTAGTTTATTATCAATCAAATCCACAAAGTATTGCAGAAAGTCTCTCCAGACGAGTCCCATTAAACCACTTAAGGAGATAGAGAACATTACACTATACAAGTCCAGTCGTATACAGAATTAACAGTCGTATACATCCACCACAATGGAAACTCCATCACTTTTACTTTCTGCAATATCAAAGTGCAAAGGTCAGGCATGTTGCAAGGGGAGGGGGTAACAAGGGGAAAGAGGGGAGGGAAAGAGGCGAAAGAAAGAAGGGGAAAATAAAAAGAGAGGGGTGGGGGGGAGGGAACAGGGGTAGCCACATAGTTGAATATTCGAGATTTCAATTTTGCAGGGAGGGGGGGGGGAGGAGGAGCTGAAGGAGAGGAGGGGAGGGGAGGGAATGGAGGGTCAAGAGAAGGTAGGGAGGGAGGGTAGGGGGGGATCATTACACCTTGTCAAATCGAGGTCAAGTTGTCATAGAGGTCAGGTGTTCTTGCTGATCAACACTGATCAACATTGATCAAGCTCTAACCCGGTCTGGGAGTGAGGTAATCGGTGTTCCAACCGATGGTAATTCAGGATACTATATTATATATAATATTTATATATATATGTATATGTATGCATGTATGTAGATGATGGTGGGGGTGGGATGGGTGGGGGGGGTCAACACCCGATAACAAACGAGACTAAGTGTATTTACGAAGACTGGAACGATGAGGAGGAACGGGGGAAGGAAAAAAGGAATAAAGGAGGGAATGATGAAAGGAGGGAATGATGGAAGGAGGGAAGGAAATCGGGTTCAGACGATGAAGAAGCAGGAACGGGAAGGGGAAAAAAGGAGGTGAACAAAATAAAAAATAGGAGGACAAAAAAAAAGTTCGGGTACTTAAAAAGAGTCAAACATTTACACTTCGGGTAGGCTAAATTACCACCATGCTTGGTTCATCCTGCCATCACACTTTTCCTGAGTTTGGGGGGGTCACAGAGGCGAGCTTAGGTCATTGTGTAGGTCATGAGTCCCTGACCTTTGACCCGGGGCGCACAGCGGCGATGTGGGGGGGTGGAGGGTGGGGGGGAAGTTGGCGGATGTAGCTTTTTGGTTTTACTTTTTTCTGAAATCTAATTTTGAATTGACAAATTTCTTCTCTCTCTATTATTTTTTCAAATCATCTCTCAACACACTCGAAAATACACATCATCATTAAAATATCCTTTCATTGTTTTCCAATTAACTCATCACTGAATTTAAAAAACAACAACAATATCAACCTGATGACGTCACACAAGCTCCTTTAGCCACTGATGCACGACAGGTGTTTCTGGGTGAGGGATGCTCCTCCTCCTGCTCCTGCTTCTGCTCCTGCTTCTGCTTCTGCTTTTACTTCTGGCACCGCTACCTCGCCCTCTCCCCCCCTCCCTCCCTCCAAGCAGAGCATTCGGGATGCTCCTGTCGGGCAGACAGGTGTCACTGCTGCCACCACGAGAGGCGAACCGTTCATCACCCGGTGACACCGCGGAAGGGGAGGGGAGGGTGTTGGCAGCGGGCGGACTCCAGGTGGTGGCAGCTGAAGCGAAGTGGTGACAGTGGTGGTTGTGGTGGAGGCTGCAGGTGGATGTGGCGTCCGATGTTTTCCCTTGACGCACGCACGCCCGTACGCACGCACAAGCACGCACACTTCCGTCAGGACACGCCCATGTGGCGGAATCAGGAGGCGGGGTGTCATGCCCTGCCCTAACGTCAGCCAGAGTCGTCGCTCGCGTGCCCTCCGCCACGCCCCCTTTCCATGCCCCCTTTCCCGGCCAAAGCGCGCGCCGCCTCCTTCTGACCGTCCTCACAAACACTATGCACGAGACGCTAAGGTTATGTACACAGTTCCCCTGACGCCGCCGCCGCCGCCGCGTCGCAGCGAAGGGCGGGCGGCCGACGGCGCTTCACGACAGTCTCTCTCTGTCGCCGCCGGACCCGCCAACACACACTTAAAAAAAAATACACCTCGGAACACTCTCAACGCCGTAAACACGTCGCGGACACGTCGTGGTCACGGCGTAGACGAGTCAAGGTCGTCAGGACATCGGCGGGCTGATGGGCGTCAGGGCCCATCGCGCTCACGAGACGCTCTACGCCGCTACACGCTGCAGGGAAAGAGGGGGAAGCGTTAGTGACACGCGATGGGAATGCCGTGGCGCTGGTGCTCTCCACTGAAGATGCAATTAATGATTAATGATTATTTACGTTAACTTGGTTATCATTGATCTTAGTCATCACTAAAGTATCCACTTCATGGACTGTGAAAATCAATTTATTTTGACAATTACACTTTTCAAAGTAATGTATAATTCTAGAAAGTTAATATCAACAAACCTAAAATCAGTAATTAATACAATGAAACAATACCAAAAAAACAAAACAAAAAATCTGCAACGACCAGGAAAATGCAAAACAGCGTCCGGGAAATAATCCAAAATTCCCTTCCGAATGCTTTTAAGAACTCGCCTCCAGTCTTAGAAATATCGCGCCAGGAAAAGGAGGTATGGCATAACTACAAAAGCATACTGCAATTGCAATGCTTCTGCTTCCGTATATCTCCCTTGCAGTCAAGCCAAGAGATGTATGAAGGCTTTGAATTACACACCTGTTGCTCGGAATGCAAAGGATAATGGCGCTCTACAAGGGGCGAGGAGAAACAGGAAGATAAGGAAGGGGGAGAGGAGGAGGGGGAGGGAAGAAAGGAGAAGGAAGTAGGAGGAAATGAGGTAAAGAAAAGATGAATTGAGAAAAGGGGGAAAACGAAAGAGAAAAGAATCTACGACGAAAACGAAGGAAAGAAACTCACTCACTCACACACTCTCTCTCTCTCTCTCTCTCTCTCTCTCTCTCTCTCTCTCTCTCTCTCTCTCTCTCTCTCTCTCTCTCTCTCACTCTCTCACTCACACACTCTCTCACTCTCACACCCACACACAACCCCAAACAAGGCGAAGGCCCCGAGACACAAGAGAAGACCGAAGAGCGAAGAGCGAAGAGCCGAGCCGCGAACTCACCGGACCTATAGATGATGAGGATAATTGTAGGCTGCCGCTTGGTGCCCGTAATACGCCGCAGCCGCAGCGTGATCGGTGTAAGGGTCGGCCCCGCGGAACATGTGTTGCTGTCCGTCCATCATGTAACCCATGGAAGCCGCCTCGGGGGAGTAGGCACCCGCGGGACCTGAAAAGTGCGGCACTGTGCCACGGAAACAAGATCATTAACAAGCTGGCTGGGTAGGAGGGGGGGTAAGGGGTGAGTGGATGGGTGGGATGTTGGGGGGGGGGGGAGATCGGGTGTTGCATAGTTTTTTTTCTTTCTTTCTTTCTTTACGGAGATACCTGTGGGAGATGGAGAGATCGTGTGTAGGAGATCTTGATTTTTTTTTCTTTTTGATTTTGAGGATTTATTCGTTCCTTTTTTTTTATCTTAACTTTGTTTTATGGCTTAATTCTTCTACACAAGACTTCCGTGGACACGATCTCTGTTAGTTAAGGCTGCTGGATATATATAAAGGAAGGCTTATCGTTGTTGTCTTTATCCCACCCTCCCTCCTTAAAAATAAGAAAAAAATATGAATAATACGGAGAAAAAAAGGAGAAAGAAAGACACTCTTTATAGAAGAATCCAGTCTTCTTTCCGTCCCTTCTCCTCCTCTTCCTCTTCCTCTTCCCCTTCCTCCTCCTTCCCTTTCGGAAATCCCAAAACAAAAGACAACAATCAAACTGTTTTGTAGTCTCTCCTTCGGCATTTAAGAAGGCAGGAAATTAAGGGAAGCAGGGAGAAGGAAGGAAAGAAAGAAAGACAGATAAGAAGAATTAAATGATCCCCTAAAGGTGTGTAAGTGTGTGCGCCCATTTCACGCACATGCGCGCACACACAAACACACACACACGTAAACAACAAAACACATAACAAAGCTTATTCGGCCCCTATTCCCAGCTGACTTTTCATTCGCAGACAATCTCAGGGTGAGGTGGCAAGAGGGGAGGAGGTAGGGGAGGGGGAGGGGAGGGAAAGGGGAGCAAAGGAGGGTAAGGGAGGGAGGGAAAGGGGAGCAAAGGAGGGTAAGGGAGGGAATGAGAGGGAGAGGGAGGGATGGAGGAAGGGGGCGAGAGAGGGAATGAGGGAGGGAGGGAGGGAATGAGAGGGAGAGGGAGCGATAAAGGGAAGGAGGGAGGGAAAGGGAGGGAGTTAAGAGAGAGGAAGGGAGATGAAAAAGGGCGCTTGGGGTAAGACACCCGCTCAACAAAGGGGTGTTCTTGTCTTTGTTTTGATGATAATGGCTGGCTGGATGGGCGAGCTGGTGCCACGCTGCGCGCGCCCAGACTCCTGCTCACACAATGCCCCTTTTGTTTTGACCTTATGCGATCGCGGGGGGTGGGGTGGCAGGGTAGGGGGTGGGGTGGCAGGGTAGGGGGAAGGGGGTAGGGGGAAGGAGGGAGAGAGGGAGGGAGGAAGGGAGGGAAGGAGGAGGGGAGGGAGGAAGGGAAGGAGGGAGGGATGAAGGGAGGGAGGAAGGGAAGGAGGGAGGGAGTGAGGGAAGAGGGGAGAAAGAAGAGAGAGAAAGATTGAGATTCATTCATTGGTAAACAATCAGCTCACTAATGAATATTTTTTTTTCTCTCTCTCTTTCAGACAACAAAGACGAAAGTCAAAACCTATATAATATATAATATATAATATAACATATAACTTATTATATATATATATATATATTATATATATACATACATACATACATACATATATATATATATATATATATATATATATATATATATATATATATATATATATAATATGTACATAAACCTCATAGGCCTAACTCCAAATTCTATACATGACATTATAAAGGCAAGGAAGCTAGAGCAGTTTATCCCCTCTACCCCCCCCACCCCCTACACCCCCCATCCTCAGCTCAGCAATCCGTCATGGGTTGTCAAAATGCACAGAAATAGGCCTATCCTTCCCACAGCCCTAAGAGGATTTCTCAATCAGCTGATGAGAATCTCCCCCTTCGGCCACTGCTGGAGGCGAGAACACGAGACGTTTTCTGAGCCTGGAGATGGGGTTGGGGGAGTGGGGGGGGGGGGAGAGGGATGGGAGGGAGGGGGAGAGATGGGAGAAAGGGAGGGGGAGGGATGGGAGGGAGAGGGAACGGAGGGGGTAAAGATGAGGGTGAGGGAGGGGAGAGAGGGGAGGAGGGGAGGGGAGGGGAGGGGAGGGGAGGGGTGGGGAGAGGAGGGGAGGGGAGGGAAGAGTAAAGGAGGGAAGGGAAGGGAAGGGAAGGGGAGAGGAGGGAAGGGAAGAGGGAGAGATGGAAGGAAAAATGAGGGGAGGGGGAGGGACCGGTATAAAAGAAGTGGAGGTGGTAAAGGGATGAAGGAAGGGGAGAAAATGGGAAAGGGAAGGAGTAGGGGAATGGAGGGGGTCGAGGAAGAAGATAGTGTGACATGTACCGGAAACAGAAGACGAGCAACAAGGGATGTGACAGTTCCGTATTTTATGCACGCGCGTGTGTGTAGCATGAATTATGCATTACACACACGAACACACATACGCATATATGCACACACCAGATACCTCGTCTTTAAAGAAAAGTCAGCAGGAAAATATATATAATTCATAAAAAACAGACTTAATAATAACTCTTCATAAGAACACTAATTATCTCAAACTTATATATTCATCAAAATCAAGACTTAATCATGATACTAATTAACTAATTAAATGTATTCATCAGACTTGAAGACTCAGTAACAAAACTTACTAATAATAACAACACTAGCAATAAAATGTCACAAAGACTAACAAAATCTAACACTAAGGATCTATTTCTAAGGACTTAATAGCTACAGACTATAACTACAAACGTATGCTCACGCCCAGGCACACACACCACAGGAAGGGGTGGGCGGGTGGGTGGGTGGATGGGTGGGGAAGCAGGTGTACAAAGGCATTCCACGTAATAAAAAAAATAAAAAAAAGTTAGTACATGCAGGCAGTAGTTTTTTTTTTCAAGATTCACTCTTGTGGAAGTAAGCTTTGGTTAGCAAGAAGCTCAAGCAGAAATCATGCACAGGAAAGAGTTTGAAGAGAGAGATGGTCAAATAAGGGAGCTTTTTCTCGCAGAGGAAGAGCTCTTGGATGGAAGGGTTTCTTATCGACAATATGCTGTGTCCGTTAAATAATAATGATAATAATAATAGTAATAATAATAATGGTAATCCTCATCATCACAATAATGATAACCATTACCGATATCATTATCATCATTATTACCATCATCTTATTTCAGCTGCAATAACTTCTTTACTTGCTTCATTGCTGTTATTTCATACCTTTCATCTTCCGGATAAAAAAAAAAAAAAAAAACGAGGTTGACAAATGAGTTCAGTTCCTCATCAAACTTTCGAAGCGGAGAGAAGGACCTGTGAATACATCAGGTTACGCAACCCTCCATTCCTCTCTCTCTTTTCCTTCTATTCATCTATCTTTCCTCCTCCTCCTCCATTTGTCACTATCCTCTCACCATCCCTCTCCTCTTCCCTCTATCCCTTTCCCTTTTCTTCCTCCCTCCTCTCCCCCTTCCTCCCGCTCCCTTTCGTCCTCGCCCTCGCCCTCGCCTTCTCTCTCCCCTTCCCCCTCTCCTCCCCTCCCCCTCCTCCCGAAGTAACACCACGTAATTATTCGCCTGTCTCGAACATGCTCGTTTAGGCCTACCATGAAGAAAGCTCCTCCACAGAACAATCGCAGAAGAGCTTATCGTTACGACAGATCTAGAAGACGGATGAAAAAAAATAAAAAGAAAAAAATAAAAGAGAAAAAAAGATACTACGTTTAAAAAAAAGGGGGGGGGGTCGGGGGCGGGGAGAGAAAAGAGATACTTCCAAGTTTTGTTTCTTGGGAGTGATCTCAGGTTAAAAAAAAAGAAAAAGAAAAAAAAAACTCGCGGAAAAATTGCGTCTTTCATTTTTTTCCCGCTATGCATATCTATATACATTTCTTCTTCTTTTTTTTCAAAGGATATTTTTAGTTTATCATTATTTTCCAAAGGCTCCGGAGGAAATAGGGGCCATAAGTCTCTGTCGCGTCAGGCTGATGTGTCAAGGGGCCGAAATACCTCGCGGCCCGAGTTCATTCCCTTCATCCGAGAGGGACGTTTTGTTTACGCTCTTTCTGCCGTTGAGCGCAACTTGCAAAGGGCAGCGACAACCATAACAACAGGGACGAGGGAGAAGGAGAAGAAAAAAGGAGGAGAAGGAGAAGAAAAAAGGAGGAGAGGAGGGAGAAGATTAAGAAAAAAGGAGGAGGATCGGTGGGAGAGAAAGAGGAGAGGAGAGAGAGAGTGAAAGAGAAAGAAACAGAGAAAGAGAAAATTAGAAAAGAGAGAGAGAAAAAAACCCCGGCAGAAAGGCAAAAGAGGACCTTCAGCAGGAGAACTTTCCCAGCGCGAGGACTGTGCTCTGAACCTTGTTTTACGAGAGACGCGCAAGCCTTTCCCTGTCCTTTTCTTTTCTCCAGGGTCCTCTGAAGACCCCATTCCGCGGGGGAAACGACTAAAACGACTCTCCTCTGACGACCAAGAACTCTGAAGGACGACGCAAGCATCCGGTCATTCTCGGGTTCGACAAGTGACTAATGAGTCCATTAATTAACGACATCCACAGACAGACTGACCCGCCTGGACGGGGACGGGTGGGGGCGTCGCAGGGAGGGAGGGAGGGAGGGAGGGAGGGAGGGAGGGAGGGAGGGACGAGAGGGAATGAAGGGATGGAGGGAGGGAGAATAAGAGAGAGAGAGAGAGAGAGAGAGAGAGAGAGAGAGAGAGAGAGAGAGAGAGAGAGAGAGAGAGAGAGAGAGAGATTCGAAAGACGAAAAAGAAATACATGAAGGCAGAAGGAGAAAAGAGTTTGAGAAATAACGTAGAAACTGACGAAGATACAAGAATAAAAAAAGAAAATAATCAAAGAACGAAAGAAAGGTAGAGAATCAAACACACAAACAAAAGGAAAACGAAAGCGTAATGAAAAAAACGACGATAGAGAGGAATGGAACCTAAACCTATAAACAACAAAAACGAAAACCTATAAACAACAAAAACGAAAGAAAAGAAAAGAAGAAAAAAAAGAAAGAAAAGAAAAAGGCAAAACCGCCACACGGAGCAGAAAGCGACTAAACAAGACTGAATCGCCCCCCCCCCCCCTCCCTCCCTTGCACCGTCAGCCACAACTCACTCCCGCGCCGCTGACACAGCTAGTCGGGCTGACGGCCGCTGTGATCGCAAGAAACAACAGCGCAACGGCCGTTATCGCGCCGTGGCCCCGCGGACGAAGGTTTCAAGTGGCCTCGTGATGGACGCGCGAAGCCAGGTCACCTTCGCCTCGGTCGGTGGCTGCTCGTGACCTCGTCTGCGCCATTTGTTTATGCATTTGCTCATTCGTCTATCTATTTTTTTTTTATGAAGTCGTAGCGTTTGCTTATCATTATCATTATTTTCTGATCAATCGATTCGGATATCCTGTCTTTTGATCCCACGTCTTGTGTTGGTAAACAAATACAAAGTTTTGTGTCTGTTAGTCTTGCAAAAATCATCGCTTCTTCCGTTCTACCGTTAGCGCATGTCACTTCATGTCTATTCCATCGCCCCTATCACCAGCTTTCGTACGAGCTTATCATTCCCCGACAAACGACAAGACCCGAACAAACGACCGCTGTTACCGGCTACTTGACTCCGGTCGTTTAGCCAAAGCGACCGATAATCCCCGCTGGTCGTCGCTTCTTAATCGTCGACTCCCCCCCTCCTTCCTCCCTCCCTCCCTGCCCCCTTCAGCATGCAGCATTACGAGCCCCTCATTAATAACTAACAGTAACTAATTGATGCTAATAAGAGAAGCATCTCCTTGTGCCTCTCTCTTTTTGACCCGATGCCGATTTTCTCGTCTGACGGCGTGGATTAGGCGTCCCCGGGCGTGCGGGCGTGCGGGCGTGTGGGCGTTGCAAGAAACACACGCCGCCTGCAACAGGGCGGAGTTTGGGCGTATGAGAGAGAGAGAGAGAGAGAGAGAGAGAGAGAGAGAGAGAGAGAGATAGAGAGAGAGAGAGAGACTGAGAGGGAGAGAGAGAGAAAATAGGGATGTGGGGAGGAGTTATAAATACGATCGTGTTTTCGATCACCGCAGCGCCGACGTCCATAATTTTTCGTTCTCTGAGCAACTAACAATTAACAGCTTTATCGCCTCGTGGATCACGCTGGATGCTGCGCCGCTAAATTGGCCCATCTCGCGGAGGACGTGTCTCTCTCTCTCTCTCTCTCTCTCTCTCTCTCTCTCTCTCTCTCTCTCTCTCTCTCTCTCTCTCTCTCTCTCTCTCTCTCTCTCTCTGCGGTCTGTCGCCGTACATTGATTAGCTTGCGGCATCTTGTGCACGAGCGCACGCGCGCGCATTCGTGCGTGTCTTTGCGTCTACAGCAGCATACAAGTCAGCTTCAATATCACGCTTGTTTGAATGCCTATGCGTCTTATACTCTGCAGGGGGGGTGGGGGGGGGGGTAGCCTCCTCTCCCCCCACCCGAAGTGATTTTCTGTTCCTCTTTCGCCGAGGATTTCGCTCTTATTCTTTTCGTTTATTTCTCCTCCTCGTGAGGAAGCTGTGAGGATATTCCGTCTTCTCACGTACTCTTGGTTAGAAATATCTCCATCATTTTCCCCTCTCTCCCCTTTCCTCCCCCTCTTTTTCCCCTTCCTCCCTGCTCTTCCCTTCCCCTCTCTTTCCCCTTCCTCCCTGTTCTCCCTTTCCCCCTCCTCTCCTCCCTCATACCAGGCGCCGTAAACCGCCTCCCAATACTCGCTAAGTAAGTTAGTAATGAACAGAACAACCCCCAAAGTTTACACCCTGGACGGCCACCTCGCCCCCCCCTCCCTCCTACCCTTTCCCTTCCTCCTCCTCCTCCTCTTCTACCCATCCCCGTCCTCCCCCTTGTCCCATACCCCTTCCCCTCCTCCTCCCCCTCCCCCTCCTCCTCCTCCTCCTCCTCCTCCTCCTCCTCCTCCTCCTCCTCCCCTCGCCGTTCATTTAAGTATTTCACAAGTTGTGCCTCAGAACCTGCTTCATATTTTCTCCGGCGGGGTGACTGAGGTTGAACTTCTATTTATTAGCTCTGTTAAGTTTCATTTTCTTCTTTTTTCCTTTTTTCCTTTTTTCCTTGTCTCCTAAGTTTGATGTTTTCATAACTTCTGTGACGTATTGCGAGAGAGAGAGAGAGAGAGAGAGGGGGGGGGATGGAGAGAAAGGAGGGAGAGCGAGAAGGGTTGGGGGAGAGGATACAGATGAGAGAGAGAAAAGAAAAAAAGAGAAGAAGAGGAAAAAGAGAAAAGAGCGAGAGAGAGAGAGAAAGAAAAAGACGTAGTTAGGCAAACGAGAAAGAAAGATAAAGAAGAGAAGGAGAGTGAAAAAAAGAGAAAGAGAGAGAGAAGCAAAAATAATGAGCGAAAGAGAGAAAGAGAGAGATAAGAGAAAGATGTTGTTAGGCAAACAAGAAAAAAAAGAGAAAAAAGAGAAAGAGAGAGAGAAGCGAAAATAATGAGCGAAAGAGAGAAAGAGAGAGAGAGAGAGAAGAGAAAGAGGTAGTTAGGTAAACGAGAGAGAATAATCTCCCCACCGATCACGCAGTCTATCTAATCGGCTGTCGAATCTTGACACCTCCTTTCTGTCTCTCTTTCACTCTCCCTCTCCCTCCCCATCCCTCATCCATCCTTCATCCATTCCCCTTTCTTTCCCCTCCCATTCGCTCCTTCCTCCTCCCCCCCTTCCCCCCCTTTTCATTCCCGTTCCAATAGGCCACGTTTTTCACCCCCGATCCTTTCTCCCTATCTCCCCTCCTTCCCTTCCTTCCTCATTCTCATCTCCACTCCTCCCCCCTTTCCTCCGTCTCTCCTCCCTATCCCTTTCTCTCTTCCCCCCTTCCTCCGTCTCTCCTCTCTCTTCCTCCACATATCTCCCCTTCCCCTCCCCCCCTTTCCCCGCTTCCTCTATCGCTAATAGTTATCTACATGATGGTCGAGCGAGAGTGGTTACCATTCCTCACCATGCGCTTGAATTACTAGTCTTCCCCGCCTGGTGGAGGTTGGCGACCGCTGCGTCCAGGGGGAGACTCATTCCCCTTCTCTCCCTTTTCCCTCTCTTTCCATCTCTTTCTCCCCTTCCCCTTCTCTCACTTTCCCCTTTCTTTCTCTTCCCTCCCTTCCCATCTCTCCATTTTTGCCTCCCCCCCTTCTCTCCTTTCTTAACAATCACCTTTTCCCTTACCTCTCATGTCCAAAGGAAAGACGGAAAGACAGAAAGACAGAAAGAGAGAGAGAGAGAGAGATGCCCCCTCCCCTCCCCCCCATCCGGAGGCATTCGGCATCATTTCCCCTCTCCGGCCAGCAAACCATCTAGGATATGGTTTAGGGATGTCGGAAGCAAGGGGGAGGGGGGTGGAGGGGGGCGAGGGGGCGAGGGGGCAAAGGGGTGGAATGGGAGTATATAGGAAGGGAAGGGAGGGGAGGGGAGGGGAGGGGTGAAGACGTCGGGTGTGGGGGGGGGAGATGGTTTTAGGAGGCCATTTATCAATACTTTTGGGTATAATAATGACACATCGGAAATGGACAGCAATATCACTTTCAGCGGCACACAGAACAGTTTCATTAGGGCATTACGCTCCCTGGCTCCCGTCTTTCCCTCTTCCTCTCTCTTTCTTCTCCCCTTATTCTTCCTCTTTTTCTTCTCCTCCTCCTCCTCCTCTACTTCTTCCCCTTCCTCTTCTTTTCCTCCCCCTCCCCTCTCTTCTCCTCTCCTTCTTCTTCTTTCCTCTCCTTTCCTCCTCCTTGTCTTCACCTTCTTAAACCCTCTCCCCTCCCTCCAATCCTCTTTCCTCTACCATCCATTTCCCCCCTCCTCTATCTATCTATCCCTCCCTCCCCTATCCCCCTATCCTCCCCCTTTCCTCTACTCCTTCCCCCTAAAACTCCCCCCCTACCCTCCCTCTCCCCTACTCAACGCGCTCTGTCCCCCCCTTCCTTTTCCTCTACTCCTTCCCCCCAACCCTAACCCCCCCTCCCCCTCCCTCCCTCTCCCCTACTCAACGCGCTCTAAGTCTGTGATGGTTCAACTTTTGTGGTTGAGATGAACCTTCCTTCCCCCAAATGGAATGGATGTTGGATGTTGTTCCCTCTCGTCAGCGGGAAGATCAGATCATCTCTCGCTCCTCTCCCTTTTTACTTTTCTCTTGTTTAGTTTGATTTTTTTTCCTGACTTTTTTTTATTTTTTTATTCATCATCTTTTATGTGTTCTCTCTTTCTTTTTTTTTTTCTTTTTTTCTCTCTTTCGCTTATTCTCTTTCCCCTACATCCTACTCCCTCCTCCCCTCTTTCCTGCTCCCTCCTACCCTATCCTCCCCTCTCCTTTTTCCCTTTTCCCTATTCCTTCCTATCCTCCCTCCTCTTTTGCTCACTCCTATCCTCCTTTCTCCCTTTCCCCTCCTTCACCTTTTTCATGCTCCCTTCCCCTCCCACCTACTACCTCCCTCCCCTCTACCTCCCTCCCTCCTTCCCCCTCTATCCTACTCCCTCCTACTCTCTCCTTCCCCTCCATCCGAAAGACCTCCTCGCCTCCCTCCTACTCCCTCCTCTTCCCTCCTTCCCCTCCATCCTACTCCCTCCTTCCCCCTCTATCCTACTCCCTCCTACTCTCTCTTTCCCCTCCCTCCTCTTCCCTCCTCCTCCCCCCTCCCCTCCATCCGAAAGCCCCCCTCGCCTCCGCCTGCTCGTGTCGCTCTCGGATGCCGCGGCTGTGTATTCGGACGAGCGAGACGAATCGGGGAGTCGCGTTAATGATCATGTAAGGCACATCCAACCCCTCGTTCCCCTCACTCTCTTCCTCGTCCTCCTCTCTCCCTCTCTCTCTTTTCCTCGTCCTCTTCTCTCCCTCTCTCTCTCTTCCTCGTCCTCCTCTCTCCCTCTCTCACTCTCTCTCTTCCTCGTCCTCATCTCTCCCTCTCTCTCTCTCTTTCTTTCTCATTTCCTCGTACTTCTCTCCTTCTCTTTCACGTTTTCCTCTTTCTCTTCCTGGATTTACTCCCTTTTCTTTTTCTTCTTCTTCTTCTTCTTCTTCTCCTCTCATCATCATAACCTTTCTCTTTCCCTTACATACGCCTATTTTACTGTCCTCCACATTCCTCTTCTTCGTCCCCTTCTCCTTCTCCTCCTCCTCGTCCTCTACCCCATCCCATTACGCCCCCCCCCGTCCCTTCCTCCAGCTTCCCCCCTCCCCCTTCTCTCTTTCTCTTGAGCAAATCTCACTAAAAGAGCGAGCGACAAGAGAGAAAAATGAACAATATCTCTCGCATTATCAAGATCAACTTCGTTACGCTCGCGCCGAGAGGGAGGGGGACTTGGATAAACGTCGCAGCCTCCATCTATCCATTTATCCCCCTCCCTAACCCCCCCACCCCTTTCCTCCTTTATCCAAACCCTTTATCCTTGTCATCTACTCCCCCCCCCTCTTCTCTCTCTTCCTCCCCCTTGTCATCAACCCCCACCCCCTTTTCTCTCTCTTCCTCCCCCTTGTCATCATCCCCCCATCCCCCCTCCCTCCCTTGTCATCAACGCCCTCTCCCCCTTTGATGCGATTAGCCGTAACACTCGTCGCTAACAGACGTAGCGACGCTTCTGACGTCACTTGATGTCTGTCGCACCTGCATTTATGAAACTTATTCTCTCCCTCCCCCCCCTTCCTCCTCTTCCTCTTCTTCCGCCTCTTCCTCTCCTCCTTCTCTTCCTTCCTCTCTCCCTTCTCTCCTCTTCTTCACTCATTCCTCTTCTTTCCTAATCTCTCCTCCTCTTCCCTCCTTCCCTCCCTCCCTCCCTCCTCCTCCTCCTCCTCCTCCTCTTCCTCCTCCTCCTCCTCCTCCCTCTCTCTCCTCGCTTCATCCTCTTCATGACATGACACGACATGACAGAAGTCGTTCTCACTCATTTCAGTCCAAAAAGGCAGCGATGAGGGGCGGAAAAAAAATTAATAATCCCACTTGTCACCTCACCGTTCGCAGAAGCGGATGGACGCGGATTCAAGGGGATTCACAATCCTGGGAAGGGGGGAAGGAGGGAGGAGGGGGGGGGGGTGCGTCCGAGTAATCAAAAGAAACCCCCGAAAAAAAAAAATATGCAGGCGATGGGAGAGCTAATAAGGCGGATTTTGAGAGATTTAAAAATGCATTCTCCCTCTCTATTTTCTTTTTCTTTCGTTTCTTATATCATCCTTCCCATCTCTCTTTTTTCCTTTTCTTTAATTTCATCCAGTCCTATTGTTTTGATTTCGCTGAATATACTATTTCCATTTCGCACAAGCCAAATAATCTACGAAGAATTCCCTCTACGGAATCTATTCCTCGCGAATGTTCCGACGCTTCGAAACTAATAGTCCTCCCGGCCGCGAGATGGCTCTGAAGGAGGGAAGGGGGATGGAGGAGAGGAGGGGAGGGAGTGGAGGGGAGAGTGGAGGGGTGGAGGAGTGGAGAGGAGGAGCGGAGAGGAGGGGGGAGATGAGGGAAAATGTGGGGGAAGGGAAACATAGGGAAGGGAAAGGAAGAGGAGGAGAGGGAAAAGGATAGAAGAGCCAAAGGGAAGTTAGAGACAGGAAAAGGAGGAGAGGGAGAGGGAGAGAAAGGGGGCAAGGAAAGGAAAGAAAAGAGAGGGAAAGGGAAGGGAAGGAGTGAGAAGGCGAAGTAGAGGGGAGGGGCGCGAACAGAGGCGATCCCCGTCGTTTGCATCCCCAAAATGGCGCCAAGACGGGCCGAGATCACGCAACGGGGGCGGGTGGAAGGAGGGAGGGAGGGAAGGAAGGAAGGAAGGAGGGGTGGAAGAGGGTGGAGGGAGGGGTGGAGGGGTGGAGGAGTGGAGGAGGTGGGGGGGGGAGGTTGCGAGAATGGACGCGTGATTCTTCAATCCGTTTTCTCTCTTTCTCTCTCAATCGGCGGACGGTGGTAGTCCATCTATTATTTGTCTCATTTTTGGGGCGAGAAGACTTTGGAATACAATTTCTTTGGTATTCGATTGTAGTCAGCTGTATTTTTTAAAATTTAGTTGGTTTATTTATGCTCCCGAACAGCAGGACTTCCTTATAAGGACATCACCGGAAGGATTCTGAACCTAAGCTCAAGGAGCATAAGGAAACGCTGACGGAGAAAGAGAAAGAGAGAGAGAGAGAGAGAGAGAGAGAGAGAGAGAGAGAGAGAGAGAGAGAGAGAGAGAGAGAGAGAGAGAGAGAGAGAGAGCGAAAGCAAAGACGGTCGATCTTCCCATACTTATGACTCGGCACAATCACCCATATTGCACGTCCCTCTCCTCCCTCACGGCCGATGGTAATGGCGGCCGGCCCCGTCGACAAAATGTATTTACTCTTCACGAAAATCGCCCTCCTACTCTACCGCGCGCGTCGCCCTCCCTCCCTCGCTCGACGGCCGGAATCGAGTCGCCATTTGCGCGAGCGGGATTCTCTCTCGACCATTTTCCCGCGGCAGGCAGGTCGGCGACTCGGCCCTCCCGAGTTGCTGTGATCTATTCCGAATGTCCGCTGTGGCTCGGCGGCGTGGGAATGTTCTCCGTCTCGCGACCCTTCCCCTTTCCCCTCTTTTTTCTCCCTCTCGCTCTCTATCCCCCCCCCATCCCCCCTCATTCGTTGCAGCACTCGTGTGCAAGAAGCAGCGGAGAGGGGAGGGCGCACAGCCCCCCTTTCCCCCCGGCGGTAAACGCGGCGAACACAAGCAGTTGCAAATCCGCAAGAGACGTTAAGGCCCGTTTTCTATGAAGGCACCAAGTTAAGGGGGCTCTACGCTAATAGGACGATCCATAAAACACCAACTTTTATATCGTCCAACACATCTTCTGAGACTATTACAGCCAGAGACACCTATTGCAAAACCATTAATCTGCCACAAACAGGCGCAAAAAATAGTCAAAATTGTCTAGCCAGAAGGGGGAACGGCAGCATAATATGCAATAGGGTTCCGACGAGGCGCGCTGGCCCAACAGGACCGACCCCCGGAGTAAAGTTTTAAACAAGCTCGCAACATGTTAATGAGGGGGGAAATGGAAAAACATTTATGGAAAGTAGGCAACCGTGAATTTTTCATCAGCCGCCTAAATGGAAAACTTTAGGGAGCGCTTTTAATTTGATGTGCGGCAGAGCTGGTGAATGAAAAGTCTGAGGAGGAAGCGAGAGAGAGGGGGAGAGGGGAGAGGGGTGGGAGGGGGTACGAGGGGTGGAGGGGAAGCGAGAAGGGAAGAAAGAGGGGGGGAGAGGCTAATTCTACTCTCGAAAGGAAAGAAAAAAAAAGAGGGAGAGAGAGAGAAACTTATTTATGCAATTCGTTCGTTGAGATAAATTTATCGCTCTGTGATTTATTTTCCTCCCAATCTTTCTTTTTTCTCTCTCTCTCTCTCCTTTTCTGACCTAATGCGATACGTGATTTTC
>NW_028234440.1:1533726-1538726 GCF_977035675.1 Penaeus japonicus
GGGGAGAGGGGACCCACGGGGGAGGGGGGGAGGGGAGAGGGATATGGGGAAGGGGTATTTTATTTTATTTTATTTAGTTTAATGGGGGTAAGGGGAGGGGGGCTTGAATGAATGAATGGATTCTAAGTCTCTTGTGGAGGACTTGATTCTTTTTTTTCTAATTTATATAAAATTGGGGGGGGAGGGGGGGTTTAGAAGGGGGAGTGGGGGGGGGGTGCTCCGTCATGCAGCAGTGTTTTAGATATCGGGAGAAAGAAGTTAATCTGCATGGAGGAAATGTGCGAGCAAGCTCATATATATATCCCCACTTCTTCCAAAGTACTTTTTTTTGTTTGTTTGTCGAAAGCAGGCAAAAGCTTTAAGTCTTTCTCCTCATACAAAAGTTATCATCAAAGCTTCTGAAAAGCACTTGAAAGCAAGCGAAAGATGTTCTAGCAATGGGGTATGTGGGGAGGAGGGGGGAGCGAGAGGGGGGGGCGGCGGGACATCTAGAACCCCCTCCCCTCCCCACTCCCCTCGTGGGTCCCCCTCCGAGTCTCTCCCGGAGGCCCTAGATGGGCGTGCGGGCGTGGCGGGGGGTGTTGGCGGGCGGGTGAGACAAGCGTGAAGCAGAGGGAAAAAAACAGTGCACACGTGGTTCAACAATGGGCGTAGTAAATGGGCGTGTGTGGGCGTGTGGGTGGTGGTGTGTGCTGGGACCTCGAGCACCCACGCTTGCCCTCCTCCTTCGCCGCCTACTCATGGCTAGTCGCAGGCGGCCCGGGAAGCGTGGGCGTCGGGCGGGCGTGAGCTGTATTACGGAACGACTTACCACTGGCGCCGGCTCGGTTGGATTGATCTATGAGCGGCTGAACTATCCGCCGGCGGGCATTGATAAACCTGAGGAGGAAGCATGACAGCCGGGGTTTATGTGGGTCCGTCTACGCACTCATTCAGCCGGTGCTGACGGTGGCAGGACACACGCAAACGCACGCACGCACACACACACACACTCGCACGCACGCAATGACATGGTTATCTTTTTAGTTATCTCACATACTCTCTCTCTCTCTCTTTCTCTCTCTCTCTCTCTCTCTCTCTCTCTCTCTCTCTCTCTCTCACACGTAATGAAAAAGTTGTATCTCTCTCTTACGCATTCACACATACTATGAAACTGACACTTACTTAAAATACACATTCATACTTAAAAAAAAACACACACACTTATATATATATATATCATTAAAAATAATAATAATTTCATGACTGAATACCTGGGCTGCCTCCAATCACTGGAATTTTTATTTAAGCATCTAATAATTATAATTAACAATCTTAATTAAATTAATGTCTTCAGAGGCAGCCATATCATCATGAACACATATATTTATATATCACATACAACCACAATACATGAATAATTATAGAACCACTTGAGTGTAATTGGTACACAAATATTAATAAAAAAAAAACTATCTAAAATTGAACACAAACGAACATAAACTACGAACTAAAAAAAAACCTGGTCCGTTCTAAATAACATTCTAGAAATTGAATAAAAAAAATAAAAAAAGTTGAAAGTTCGACCAGGTTCAAGTTCATAGTTCAGGTTCAATGTCTACTCTTCCGTCTAAAGTAAGAGGAAGCGAGAGATGAACAAAAACTGGATTGAAAGAGCCACTGGAAGCGTGTTCACCTCCGACGATTTCCGAATCGTGATCATCGGATACATTGCTTTGAACATTGCTGAACTTTTTTGTTCTAGAAGGTTCGAGTCGGATCGCACAATGGTATAAGTAAAAAACAACAACAAAAACAACAACAACAAGATTAATCTATCTATTTCTATCTATCAATATATATATATAGCTGTTCAACGCCGAGAAGGATTTGACATTATCGCATTTTTAATCCCACAAGAACATATAAGAAAAAAAGAAAAAAAAAGAGAAAGAAGATATAAAAAAAGGTATATACGTCTCAGTTATAGAACCGCTTATCCCAGTGTCTTATCAGAAGAACGCAATGTTCAGCCTACAACTTTTGTTACGCGTTTTGGAAACTTTTGAAGATCGGGTTCGCTATTTCCTTGTTATGTATCATTATATATACTTTTTTTCCCCTCTGTCTCTCGTGGCAAAGGACATCCCTGGAAATTGGGGCTAATAAACATCTCTGGAACTGGAGATCATCCCTAGTTAGGGACCTGAGGGGAGAGTGAGGGACCTGGGCCATCGCGTAAGGGCGAAGGGCAGAAGGGACCTCTCTCTCTCTCTCTCTTTCTCTTTCTTTCTCTCTCTCTCTCTCTTTTTCTCTCACTCTCTTTCTCTGTAAATCTGTCTCTCACTCTTTCGTCTTATCTATCTATCTATCTACCATTTGTGTGTTTCCCTACTCTTTCTCCACTTCTCTCTCTATCCCTCCCTCTCCTCCCCCAGCCTAAGGAACCCCTCGCCCCCTCCTCCCCCCTCCCCCCCTTTCCAGCTCGCGCGCGGGTCTGTCCCATCACTTCCAGGATCGTGGAGTCCCATTTTCCAGCTCACCAGAGTCACAAGGCGGCCGAAAGTTGACCCTTCCAGGAGTGTTTTTCAGGGGAGACTCGCTTACTTTTGCGCCGAATTCATCTCCTTTCTCATTCGTGGGGCTGTAGTGGAGACTCGGGAATAGTCGTGTTCTTTTTTTTTTATTCGTATATATAAATTTGTTTTCTCTTCTTTTCTTGTTTTTGTTTTGTTTTTGTTTATTTTGTCTTTGTTTTCCTTGTTTTGTTTTTTTTCTCTCGGTCTTTGGTTTTCTTGTTAAGGAGGATTATCGTTCGGGATTATGTTCGCTTTGACATGAATGAAGCGACTTTGACATGAGGAATGTTATTTGCGTATCTAAGCCCTGTCTATATAACACGCCAGAAAGGGGCAAAACAAAACAAAACAGGAAAACACACGTATAGGCTTCGAATTTTTCTCCCCTTTATTCCCACTTCCTTTTCTTATCTACAATCCGTTAAACATGAATACTTCGCATCTGTCCCTCTTCTCTCCAAGAAAAGAAATAAAATAAAAAAAATATATATATACACATACATACCAAAAACCTAATACGTTAGGTAGTATACGAAGGAAAGACACATTTCCCGTTCCATTGCACACCGTCTAAACCTCCCCCTTCCCCCTCCCCATCCCCCTCCTGCCCCCTGTACCCCCTATCCCCTACCCCAAGGCCTGCGGGTATTCCAGAGAGAATGGCGTTCACAGCCGCGATGCGGAGAAAGTGAGTGAGAGTGAGAGCGAGAGTGAGAGAAAGAGAGTAATAATATATATATATATATATATATATATATATATATATATATATATATATATATATATATATATGTGTGTGTGTGTGTGTGTGTGTGTGTGTGTGTGAGAGAGAGGGGGGGGGGGAGGGAGAGAGAGAGAGAGAGAGAGAGAGAGAGAGAGAGAGAGAGAGAGAGAGAGAGAGAGAGAGAGAGAGAGAGAGCGAGAGAGCGAGAGCGAGAGCTCCTCCATCTGGCCGTAAACACACGCACGCACACTGCCTTGGACTTAATTTTCCACCCCAGTTGAGCTCCCTACTGGAGGTGCAACGGCGGGAGATGGAGGGAGAGGGGGAAATGGTGAGTGAAAGGGCGAAATGGAGAAAGAGGGGAAGAGAGGGAGAGAGAGAGAGAGAGAGAGAGGGGGGGGGGATAAAAGGTACCGTCGGTACCGGGTGAGGGGAGAGGGAAAGGGAGATGGAGGAGGAAGAGGAGATGGAGGAGGAAGAGGAGATGGAGGAGGAAGAGGAAGAAGAGTGAGGAGAAAGAGGAGACGGATGAGGTAAATGATAAGGAAGAAGAGGAGGAAGGAAGAGGAAAAAGAGAAAAGGAAATAAAGCGAATGAGGAAGAGGAAGAGTAGGAAGAGTAGGAGGAAGAGGAGAAGGCGCAGCGGAAGCGAGTGAGATAGTACCGCAATTATCTCTATCTCGGATCAGCCCTCCTTCTTTTCCTTCCGAATTTCTGTAACAGATACCGAAATCCGCGGGATAAGGAGGAATAAATCCAAGGATATCGGAACGCGGGAGGACCCCAATCCCACCAATCCGGGATTCCAACCCCCTTGCTCGCCTACGACAACCTACACCCTCACACACCCTCTCCCTCTCTCCCCACACCTAACCCCCCCCCTCCCCTACTGACGGAGCTCCTACGAGTCCGCCACGCTCACCCCCCCCCCACCTCCCCCTTTGCCCCTTAGTGAGGTCTTCAGTGTTCAGATAACGAGAGAAAATAATAAGCGAAAATCAGAAGATAAGATGAAGTCACCGAAGGAATAACACATAAGGCAAAAGGAAAGGGAAGGGAGGGAGGGAGGGAGGGAGGGAGAGGGAGGGAGAGAGAGAGAGAGAGGGAGAAAAAGAAAGAGAGAGAGAGAGAGAGAGAGAGATAGGGATAGGGAGAGAGAGAAAGAGAAAAAGAAAGAGAGAGAGAGAAAAGAAAAAAAAAAAATCTTAATCAGCGAAACCTGCTGACCACTGAATTTGGTGACACGAATTACCCCTATTCTGTCCAGTAAGGGAAGGAGTCAGGAATCTAAAATTAGGAATCACGGTTGAGGAGGAGGAGGAGGAGGAGGAGGAGGATAGAGGAAGGAAGGGGCAGGAAGGAGAGAGGAAGGAAGGAGGAAGGAAGGAAGGAAGGAGAGAGGAGAAGGAGAAAGGGGAGGAGAAGAAAGGGGAGGTGGAGGAAGGAGGGAGGAGAGAGGAAGAAAAATAAGTATAAAGGAAGAGGCAGAGGAGAAGGAAACAATAAAGAAAGGAAGGAAGCAAGGAGAGAGAGGAGAGGCTGAAGAGGCGGCGACGAGTGTTCTCGTGGAATCGGGCGTTCCATCTGGGAATGACTGGAATTATCGACAGCAGGGACGCCCCAGGAGAGAGAAAATCTCGACGGTGGCTAACGACTTCGGGGGGAAAGAGGGGGGAGGGGGGAGGGGGGAAGAGGAGGAGAGGAAAGGGAGGTAAGAG
>NW_028234440.1:1543726-1556226 GCF_977035675.1 Penaeus japonicus
CAAGCACTAGCAGCGCGATGGATATTAATTCAGGCGGTAAACACGGGCGCGGAGTCGAGGCCGGCAGAATAAATAAGTTCGACACTTTATGTAAGTCGCTGTCAAAACGCTGAAGAGTTAAAAATGTTCTCGTGTGTGGAATCGGCGTCCGTAAGCGTGGCTGCGGCCGCGGCTTGGCCCCGAGGCGGCCCGGAGCCGTTCGGACGCGCCGCCTCTATTGTTCCTCACAGATAAATCTTAGAAATCTGGATGGCGGTAATTACACGCCTTCATGTGCCTTTTGTTCGCTGTGAAAAACAACATTTAATAATATGTAATTAGAGTTCCAATGCCGAGCTTGCAAGGGCGCCCCGCGGCGGCCGTTCACGGACGCCCGCGACACGGCCTATCCCGCCCACCGCCCTCGCCGCCCGTCGACACTCGCCCGCGCGCCCACCGATCCGCTCTCCTGCCCGCCCTCCCGCCGTGAATATCTAATTAACTTATGCATGGCAGCCGCTGAGGACACGCTAGAGTTTATCAATAACCAACAAGGACCAACATCACTACTGGTGTTTCTCTCTCTCTAATGTACCCCCCCCCCCTCTCTCTCTCTCTCTCTCTCTCTCTCTCTCTCTCTCTCTCTCTCTCTCTCTCTCTCTCTCTCTCTCTCTCTCTCAGTTGAATGTTCACTTCTCCGAGCCAAGCTGTTATGACGCTCTTTGTATGTGAATAGGGACTGGGGTTATAAATAAATACATATATATATATATATATATATATATATATATATATATATATATATATATATATATATATATATATATATATTTATTTATTTGCCGTAATGATTTTTTTTCCATTTACATTTACAAGTACACAGCATCCTTTAGGGCCACACATACCATCTGCAGAAGTCTAGTTTATCGACATAAAACCCCCTTTTTCCCCTTCTCTCCATCTCCAACTTTCTATCCCCGCTCACTCTCCCCACCCTCATATCTCTCTCTCTCTTTCCCTCCCCCCTCCCTCCCTCCCCCCCCTCTCTCTCTCTAACACACACACACACACGCCCGTATAAAACACGGTATTTGTAGAGCCGCGTCTCGCCCCAAACATTTTCTCTCCCGCTATCAAGTTTCGTCCGCTGGTCAGCTGGTCGGCAAATCCACGAACAACTACTATAAGAGGCTTACTGCTGACAGCGTCGGTACAGCGGCGGCACGGAAGGTGGGAGGGAGGGAGGGGGGAGGGAGGAGAGGGTAGGGGGAAAAGGCGTCTGGAAGAGGAGGAGGAGGTTGTGTAGATGGAGGATTGGAGGAGGTGGAGTAAGAAGAGGGAGGAAGAAGAGGGGGGAGGAGGAGGAGAAGACGGAGAATAAGAAGCGGAAGAAAAAATAGAAGAAAATTAAAAAAGATAAAGTAGAACTGGAAGAAGGCAGGGAGAAGGCGTCAGACGAGTGGGAATGGGAACGGGAATGGGAATGGGAATGAGAGAGACAGAGCACCGCATCAAAAACACTCATCCGCGTCTCAAACAAATTTGATTTATGTTCTCGGCCCTGGAGGTTCATTAAGGACTCATTTACCATAATGAACCCATGGCGTTTAGCTCTTAAGGGCGCTGGCAGAGGGAAGAGGAGGAGGAGGAGGAGGCGCTGAAGTACCTCACATACGCTGACCTCATGGAAGTAGTACAACCTCATGGAGTGTTATGAGGAGCTGGTTACAACTGTCCACAGACGCGAAAGACCTTCTGAAATAGCCTCGTCTTCCAGAGCATTAGCATAAGAGCATTTTTCTTCCTCTGAGCTGTGAGAGGCCGGGGCATTTCCCGCTCGGCCTCCGGTAGAGTCAGCGCTGTGATCATCGTGATTATACCTCCAACCGCCGAAAGAGAGAAAATTTGCATTTTTTCCTTCCTTCCTTTCTCTCTGTGTCTATCTCTGCCTCTGTCTCTGTCTCTGTCTCTTGTTTCTGTCTCTGCCTCTGTCCCTATGTCTCTCTCTCATACAACAAAACATCTCTTACTCTCCTCCCTCCATCCCACCCCTCTATACACGGGCAAAGCGACAGGGAGAAAGAAAGAAAGAAAGAAAGAAAGAGAGAGAGAGAAAGAGGGGAGGGGTGAGGGGAGGCAAATGAATGAAATAAATGCATAAAAAAAAAAACGAAAGTCACCTTCTAGTCCTATCTGTCCTTGCCTCTCCCCCTACCTCCCCCCTTCCTCCCTCCCTCTCCCTCTCTTTTTTATTCAACGCCGAGTTTTCATAATCGTAAAATTTAGGCTCAGATCTCGCCCCCCTTGCCACTGTCACGGGCTTTAATGATAGGCGAAGATTAATCGGTCCGACTGCTACGCTTTCGTTCTCATTCTTACCCTCATGAATATGTCGGCTGTGAGGCGCTGGTGCTCTCGCTCTTTCTCTTTCTCTTTCTCTCTCTCTCTCTCTCTCTCTCTCTCTCTCTCTCTCTCTCTCTCTCTCTCTCTCTCTCTCTCTCTCTCTCTCTCTCTCTTATTCTCTTCTTTCACTACTACTACTATTATTTTGTCAATGCTAACACTATCAACATGACGAGAAAAGGAATAACAAATATAATTCACTAGACGGGATGACTACCAAGGGCAAACAACAAAAACAACGATAATAAGGAAAACAACAACAACAAATTATATATATATATATATATATATATATATATATGTATGTATGTATATATTTACATATATGAATAACAGTAACAAACATCCCACCTGCTCATCTTTCCCTTTTTTTTCCCTCCCTCCCTCCCTCCCTCTCTCCCTCCCTCTCCCTCTCCCCTCTTCTCCCTCCTTCCACCTAGAAGGGGGAACAAAAACCGAGATGGAGGGCGAACACAGAGCAGAAGGGGAGGGTCGGAGAGGTGATGGATCAGGCTGTCCGGATGAGAGGAGGGGAGAGTGAGGGAAGAAGGGGAAGAAGAAGAAGAGGGAAGGACGAAGGAGGAAGGAGTGAGAAGATGGAGGATGGAGGAAAGGGAGGAGGTTTGGGAGGAAGAGAAGGAGAAGGAGAAGGGGAAAAAAACAAGACAAAAACAAAAAAAGTAAGGAAATTTATCCAATCCCGAACGTGCCTCTTCCTTCTACTCACCCTCCCCTCCCCTGCCCTCCCCTCCCCTCCCCTCTCTCCCTTCTCCCTTCACACGGAGAGGCCCTTCCTGTCCGCGTGTTCGAGGTGTGAATGTTATCATCAAGCACGGTTATATCGCCTCTCCGTGCCCGGGGCCGATCGAGAAGACCGCGGATGCTGGCAAACCAAGGCACGAGGGGAAACTCCGCGGTGGAACCAAGGGCCGAGGGGAAACTCCGCGGTGTAACCAAGGGCCGAGGGGAAACTCCGCGGTGTAACCAAGGGCCGAGGGGGTAACATCGAGGTGTAACCAAGGGCCGAGGGGAAACTCCGCGGTGTAACCAAGGGCCGAGGGGAAACTCCGCGGTGTAACCAAGGGTCGAGGGGGTAACATTACGTGTAGCCAAGGGCCGAGGGGGTAACATTAATACATAAGATAAATGATATGTAATAATGATATTGATAAAGATAGTAATAATGATGATGACTATAATGATAATAATAATAATCGTCATTATTATTGTAATTATCATTATAATAATAGTAATAGTAATAATAATAAAAATATAAATAATAATAACAATAATAATAATAACAATGACAACAAGAACAATAACAATTAAATCCGCAACCCCACCCCCCCCCAAACTAGAGCGCCAGATATAAAAGCCCCGAAAAACAAGGCAAGCACTTCATAACAGCGACATAATCCAGCACACGAAACGACGGTAAACGGTGTTTTTTTTTCTTTCTTTCTTTTTTTTGGTGTGTTTGTCCCCTCGCTTCAAACCGACAATAAAAGCACCCGACCTACCCACCTAAACCCACCCAACCACCCACCCACCCACCCAGCCGACCCGACCCACCTCTCGCATCGACACAATCCCTTAATTACGCTTCCATTTTGGGGGCTTCCTGTATTTTTTGGGGGAGGGGTGGGGGGGGATGGAGAGGGATGGGGAGAGGGGAGGAAGGGGGAGGGGGGAGGGGGACGCTCGTTACGTCCAAATAATCATCGGGAAAAAAATTAGCCACATGATCATTTGATAGAAGTGCTGTCATAACTCCTAGCGCGCATAATTATGGCTCCCTTACCACCTCTCTCTCCCCCCCTCTCCCTTCCCCTCCCCTCCCCTTGCCCCTCTCTCTCCCTCCCTCCCTCCCGCCCCTCTACCTATCCTATCTATTCTCCCCCCAACCACTCACCCGGACCGCCCCCGCCCCCACCCCCTCTTCTACCGCGCGTTTATTTAGCCGGATTTTTTTTTTTTTTTTTTTTTTGCGTTTTTCATTTTCAAAGCAAACAGTTCTGATTGATAATGTGCATATAAGGGACGTGGAAGGTCAACTGTGGTTTGATTTCTGTCTTTGTTATTTGTGTCTATGAGAGAGAGAGAGAGAGAGAGAGAGAGAGAGAGAGAGAGAGAGAGAGAGAGAGAGAGAGAGAGAGAGAGAGAGATAGAGAAAAGGAGGAGAGAAAAATGACAAAAAGAGAGAGAGAAAATGTAAGAGAGATAAATGAAAAAGAGAGAAAGAAAAATATGATAAAGTGAAAGAGCGAGAGAGAATAAAAAAAAAGAGTGAGCACATGATTTACTAAATGAAATACCCGCCACCCACCCACACCCCTCCCCCCCTCCCCCACCCACCAACACCGCTGGCCATAAACCTCTCCAGTTCAAACCAATTCACGACAAACTATTCCAATAAAGCACAAAATACAAAACAAAATCTAACTTTTTTTCCCCGTTATAAACTCCCGCGTTGGTTCCCCCTTCACGTTGGTATTGGAAGGGAGGGAGGGAGGGAGGGAGGTGAGAGGGGGATAGGAGGGAGAGGAAGGGAAGGGGGAAGGAGAGGGATGATGAGAAGGGGGAGGGAGAGGAATGGAGGGAAGGAGAGGGAGAGGGATAGAAGAAGGGAGGTGGAAGGAGAGGAATGGAGGGAAGGAAGGAAGGAAGGAAGGGAAGGAAGGAGGAATGGAGGGAAGGAGAGAAGGAGAGAACAGAGGGATTGGAAGGGGAAGAATATGGAAGTAAGAGAAAAAACAATACCAATGGATAATCGACAAACAGACACAAGAAAAAAAACAAGCAAAGAAAGAAACCACCCGCTCCTCGCAGCTAGAACATTCTAAGACAATACCCGAACATGTCTGACAAGAGAAAATATTTACTCCTCAAAAAAAAAAAAAGTTCCAATTTCCCCTCAATCCCTCAACGGGGCTGTCACTCCCCTCTCTGACCCTGACCTATGACCTCATCTCCCCACCTCCCGCCTCCCCCACCCCTTGCCCCTCCCCTCGCGACCCGGGCCGTGTTTACCCTCGCCCGGAACACCGAAGTCAAATCCGGGCCGAAGGGAAGGGATCACAGAGCGCTGATATCAAATCTCTAATTAAAATCCCCGGCCTTCCAGCCTCTCGCGGCGGCCGTGATAAAGTGACTGGCAAGAGCAGCGAGTCCCCCTTAATGACGCTAAGATGAGGGGAAATAAAAGCGTCCAGAGGGGAAAAGGCGAACAAGGGGAAACGTTTAACCCTTAGCGGATTACGTGTGAAGGTTTGTGTTCCCTCCTCTTACAAGGGGACAATGACGTCACCAACTGGCGCCCCATCAACAGCCAATCAGCTGGCGTCACCTGCACTCAATAGAGAGGGGAGAAGCAGGGAGGCTGGACACGGTGGATCACGGGACGAGGGGAGAGACTAGGCCTACGTAGCCCCCTTCCCGCCCGCGCCTTCTCCCCTCCCCTCTGGAGTGCCAAGGAACATGTACCTTTAACACACACACACACACACATACACACGCGCGCGCGACCCCACCAAAGAGCACTTCGGGGAATACAGTAGATTGAATATGGACGTCTCCATCAAATTTTTTTCGAGGGAATAAACATTTAAATGCAAATCGATAACCCATTTATCAAGCCGAAGACGTATAAATAAAACCATTAAATGGTTCCTCCTCCGCGCTGGCGAGTGGATGGCGCGCAATTCTGTTTCCATCTTTATTTCGACAAGTTAGAGAGAAGATTAAATATGCTAATCTATGCTATAAACAGGAGGAGGCTCTCCGGTGTGATAAACTCAGGCTCTTCATTCTTTCTGTCTTTTTGTCTTTCTGTTTCTGTCTGTCGGTCTATCTGTCTCTCTCTCTCTCTCTCTCTCTCTCTCTCTCTCTCTCTCTCTCTCTCTCTCTCTCTCTCTCTCTCTTTCTCTCCCCTTCTTCACATCACGTAAAAAAACCCTTTCCATCACTTACATGCAACAACAACAACAGTTACAACAACAACAACAAAAAAAAAACTCAAAACACGTGCTAACGCCTCCGTCCCACCTTGACACTCCTCCTCCTCCCCCCTCCCCTCCCCTCTCCCGTTGCCCCACGACCGCACATAAGGTCGTTAATCTCGGTTAATTTCATGCCGCTGAGTGACATCGGGGTCTGGGTCATCCGCGCGGGGTAGATGTGTTGTGCGTGACCTCGGCCCGCGAGATGCTATCAGGTTACATGGGGTCGTGACCCCTTTTACATATACGCGGCCAATCTTCGCCTCAAATTATGATATTGATAGATAGCGAGTCACGGCGCGGGGATGGTGAGGGGGGGGGGGTAGGTTGGGGGGGTGATGGGGGGGAAAGAGGGGGAGGAGGGGGTATAGGGGGAAAGAGGGGGGAGGGGGAGGGGGGGGGAGAAGAGGATTGTAAAAGTAAGCACTTAGGTGAGAATGTGAGAAAGAGAATAAGAGAGAGAGCGAGAGAGAGAGAGAGAGAGAGAGAGAGAGAGAGAGAGAGAGAGAGAGAGAGAGAGAGAGAGAGAGAGAGAGAGAGAGAGAGAGAGAAGAAAGAGAGAGAGAGAAACAAAAAAGAAACATATACACAGACGTACAGACAGACAGACAGACAGACAAGAGGTAGAGAACGGGCGAGAAACCCATGCGGGCGTGCGAGCGGGGGCGTGCGGGCGCAGTGTAGGCGGTGCCCAGTGGGTGGGTTGACTGCTGGGTGGTCTGGCTGTGTGATAGCGAAACCAGCGCCAGCCTGATTCAATAAACAAGAACGGTTAGACGTCCCTCCTTCCCTTACTCCTCTTCCCTCCCCTACCCCTCCTCCCTTCCCTCCCTGGCTCCCTCCACTACCTCTCTCTCCCTCCCCTACCCCTCCTCCCTTCCCTCCCTGGCTCCCTCCACTACCTCTCTCTCCCTCCCCTACCCCTCCTTCCATCCATTACACATCCTTCCCTCCTTCCTATCCCTCCCTCCTCCCTATCCCTCCCTCCTCCCTATCCCTTCCTACTCCCTCCTACCCTTCCCTCCTCTTTCCCCTACCCCTCCCCCTTCTCCATATCCTCCAATATCCTCCCAACACTTACACAATAGTCCACCTTTGTTCGGGGTCAGCCTCGAAGTACGACCTAACACCAGACGAGGAGGAGGAGGTCAATGCACGCGTGTGTAGCGGAGGGGGGAAGGGAGGGGGCGATACTCGAAGATGGTGGGGAGGTGGGGGGAAGAGGGGAGGTGGGAGGGAAGAAGGGAGGTGGGGGAGAGAGGAGGCGGGAGGGGGGCGGTGAGGGAGAAAGGTCGTCCTCTTAAAACCCAGATCGTCACCAAAAGCTCTCGCCACCTGCTGCTTGGTTCGCCTCTTATCACCACCTCCACTCTTCGCTCTCCCCTTCCTCTTCCCCCGCCCTCCCCCATCCTTCTTTCTCTCCCCTCCCCCCTCTCCATTTACACTCGCTCTTCCGTTCTGGTAGTAACACTCAACATCCTGTTCTGTCTTGCGTCGATTCACTCTTTCTCTCTCTTTCTTTACCACGAGAGACAAAGAATAAGAGAGAGAGAGAGAGAGAGAGAGAGAGAGAGAGAGAGAGAGAGAGAGAGAGAGAGAGAGAGAGAGAGAGAGAGAGAGAGAGAGAGAGAGAAATAATCGAGTTCGAGAGCGAGAGAGAGAGAGATAAAGAAAGAGCGAGAGCGAGAGAGAGCCCCCACAAGCAGCGAAGGCGTCACCCTCATTTAGATCCAGCCCTCGCAGAGTTACACGACATTAGTTACGATTTCACAAAGAGATACGACACTTCCAATTTCTGGGTCTCCAGTTTCCCGAGACAAATGTTCTGGAAGGCGCCTGCACTTTGCCCGGACCGATAACGAGGGGGGCAGGGGGGAAGGGAGGGGGCTGAACCCATTACGTGGCTGTATCACTCCTAGACCAGGCGAAGAGGGAAGCAGGGAGAGGGAGAGAGAGAGAGTGAGAGAGAGAGGCAGAGAGGGACGGAAGAGGAGAAAGAGAGAGAGAGAGAGAAAGAGAGAGAATAAATACGTGTGCATATAAGAACAAAACAAAACAAAAAACATAAGATACACGAATTATCCTAAAGGAGAGAGAGAGAAAGAAAGAATATAACCCCTTATCATATGTTATTACTCTTACTATCAGGCATACATACTGCACTAATAATAGCCTAACAATGGAGCCAAAAATAGTTCGCAAAGCGATGTGGGATGAAACAAACTATCTCAGACTCTCCTATCTGTGTCTGTTTGTCTGTCTGTCTGTCCGTGCATCGATCAACGTCCCTGTTGAATGTCTGGGGCAGGGGCAGGGGCAGGGGGCAGGGGACAGGGGGCAGGAGGCAGGGGCAAGGGACATGGTACAAGGGGGTAGGGGACAGGGGGAAGGGAGTACAGGGGGAGGGGGGGGGGCTTGCGGGAGGTAAACACTCTGTACTGCTGTTTGTTGATGTGTGTTCCCCACATTCATCTCTTGGAGTTGGTTGTGGCGTTGAGTTTCTCGAGCGGGGGGCGGGGGGGGGGGTGTAAGAAACGAGGCATGAGAAGAGGATTAAGGAGAGGGAGAGGGAGAGGGAGAGGGAGGGGAAAGAGAGGAAGAGAGAGAGAGAGGGAGGGGAAAGAGAGAGAGGGAGGGGAAAGAGAGAGAGGGAGAGAGAGTGAGAGGGAAGACGGAGAGAACGAGACAGAAAGAGCGAGAGAAGGAGATGGACAAAACGAGAAAGAAAGAAGGAAAGTCCAAGAAAAAAGGAAAAAAAAATTACACAAGGAAAACAGGAAAGAATTCAGAAACCCGTGACCAGCGATACAGATACAGCACCTGTGTGAGTGTTACCCAAAACCCTCTTAAACGAAAAGAAAGGAAGGGAGAAAACGTGATAAAGAACAGAGAAAGAGAGGAAGGAAAAAAAAAAAAAAAACAAGAAATAATTTCACGGCGTTGGCAACACTGATGATGCGAGGAGGCCCCGTAGTACATCTCACGGGCGTGTTTGTTTGTGGTGGGCGGCGGTGAAGCACGCCCACGACAGCCTCCGGGGTTATCACGGCTCACGCCCGCGGACCAGAAGGGCGTTAATCTGTCGCGAACACAGCCTACGTAAGTCCCTCCTATACCTTGCAAAAGCATTGGACTATGGACCTTATGGGCGTCTTTGAACCGGAGGTGGGGCGTGATTTACAACGGCCTTATGAGAAACTTCAGGACTCACCTACAAAAACAGGAGAGAGAGAAGGGGGGGAAAAAGGGGAAAAGGGTTTAGCAAAAGGAATATATAGGTTTCGAAATTGTCTTCGATGTCTGGGTGGGCTTAAAGACTCTATAGGCCTCATAATAATACAATTAATTAAGGGATAAATCCGTCAACAGTAGCGCTTATATGTAAAATATGACTAGCATAGTTAGGAGCGTGTCAACGAAAGGGGTGAAAGGGCAGACGGTGATAATAATGAGAGAGAGAAAAAAAAAAGATAAATTTTCGACAAGGTGGATAAGAATAATTATAAAAAATAATAAAAAAAATAAACAAAAACACACAAAAAAACACATCGGAGGCTTTCTTGAAAAAAAAAAAAAAATCTAACAAGCCAAGAAGTTGACCAAAACATATAAAAAAAACTTCCTCACTGAACATCGATTCAATCAAGACCACAGATCACAGATAGCAACTTCCACAACGCCATCTACCCGGCCTCTCCGCAAGTAACAGACTCTGAGGACAGTATCAAAGAGACGACCACTCAGCACCTCTTCTTCTCCTCTTCCTGTTTATCATTTCCTTCTTCTTCTTCTTTTAATGGACCTACTATATCCTTTTTAATTCCTTTTGGTCTATTTTTTTTTCTCAAATCTTCCTCTTTTTTTTTACTTCTCCACTCTTCCCCTACTTCCTTCTTTTTTAAATCTATTTTTTTCATCATCCTCTTCTTTTTCTCCTCCACCACTCTACCTCTTTTCCTTCTTTTTTACCTATTTTTTAAAAATCTTTCTCTTATTTTTTTCCTCTCCTCCTCCTATTCCTCCCCCGCTGTTTCTCGCCACAGAAAGTCTCCTACAAGTATTTGTCATCGCTAATAATAACACTTCCTGCCCTCACACTAACAATAGAAAAATAAGCTTGCACCCGGATGGAGGAGGAGGAGGAGGAGGAGGAGGAGGAGGAGGAGGAGAAGGAGGAGGAGGAGGAGGAAGAGGAAGAGAGGTTTAAGAAGAAGAGGAGGGAGAAGAAGAAGAAGAAGAAGAAGAAGAAGAAGAAGAAGAAGAAGAAGGAGGAGGGGAGTTGAAGAATGAAACAAAGAAGAAAAAAGAAGAAGAGCAAGAAGAAAGAGAAAGAAGACAAGGAGGAAGGAGGACGAGGAGGAAGAGAAGAAGAGGATAAGGAGGTGAGGAAGGAAGAAGCAGAAGAGGAGGAGGAGGCGCGAGGGAGGAGGAGGAGAAGTGGAGAGGAGGAGGACGACGTCGTGGCGTGGGAAGAATGAGTTAAAGGTGAGGTCAGTGAGGGATGTGGGAGAGTGGGAAGAAGAAAAGAAAGAATAAAGGGAAGAAGGAGAAAGGGAGGGGGAGGGGGTGAGAAAGGGAGAGAGAGGGAGGGAGGGAGGGAGAGGGAGAGAGAGAGAGAGAGAGAGAGAGAGAGAGAGAGAGAGAGAGAGAGAGAGAGAGAGAGAGAGAGAGAGAGAGAGAGAGAGAGAGGCATAGGAGGGAGAACAAGAAGAAGAAAAAAAGAGAGAAATAGAGATACCAATCTACAAAGAGAGAAGCACAGAGACAGAGAAAAGAATGAAAGAAAGAAAGAAGAAAGAGGAGAGAGAGAAACAAGAGAGAATGCCAAAGAGAGACGCGAGATTATCTAGGTTAAGCGATGTCACTGTAATACAGGGTCGAAGGGAAGGGATTCTAATACATGATGATGCAACAGCGCGAGGGAACGAGGGGAGACGCCGAGAGAGAGAGAAAAAAAAGGAGGGGAAGAGGGACGAAGGAGGAAGAGAGAGAGAAGTCGGTGGAAATGGTGAGAAAGAAGGAAGGAAGAGGGAAGGAGGGAGAGGGAGGGAAAGGGAAGGAGAGAAGGAGGGAGAGGAGAGGGAAGGAGAGAAGGAGAGAGGGAGGGAAGGAGAGAAGGAGGGAAAGGGAGTGAGAGGGAGAGGGAAGGAGGAAAAAGGGAGAAGGAATCGGTAACGAAGAAATAAAGAGAAAGAGACAGAAAAGTAGAGAAAAAGGGAGAGAAGGATAGGGACCCCTCTACCCCTCCCCTCCCCCCTTCCAAATACCCAAAGAGTTTGTTTACGTGAGGGCGCAGAAGCCTACCCACTCCTACTGTGTGTGTTTTCCTTCGCCCGTTATATTTACAGCTGTGTTTGGGGGGGGGGGGGGGGGTAAGCCGAGGGAGGGTGGGGTAAGCCGAGGGAGGGGGAGGTAGGGAAGGAGGGATGGAAACGGAAAATTAAATATATATTTCGTAGATCAAAACCCCATATGAGGGGGGGAAGGGAAATTAAACCGAAGGAGGAAACGAAATATAAAAAAATACAATATATATATACATTTATAAATAAGAAAAAGAAAATACCTCCCCCAAAATAAACAAATCCCGATAAATATCAAATCTTTTGACGGAAGGGGGGGAGGGGGAGATACAAATACCCGCCCCCCGCCCCCCCTCTCTCCCCCCTCGGAATATTTCCACGCTAACGAAAACTTTGCACCTTAGCTATACCAGCGGCCGGCGATTGATATAAACGACCCACAAATGATCACTCACTGGCTCAATCGAACGTTAATGAAGGCTTTATCTATTCGGGGGTTCGAGGGCGGCGCATGGGGAGGGGGATGGGTGGTAGATAGAGGGGGAGGAGCACATGGGGAGGAGGGGAGAGGGGTGGTAGATAGAGGGGGAGGAGGGAGGGTAAGAGGAAAAGTTTTGGAGGGAGGGGGAGAGGTGGATGAAGTGGGGGGGTGGGGAGGAAGTGGAAGGGAGAGGTGGATGAAGTGGGGAAGAAAGTGGAAGGGAGAGGTGGATGAAGGGGGGAGAGAGATGGGAGAGAGAGAGAGAGAGAGAAAACGAAGAAGGGAAGGGAAATGAATGGAGGAGGAATGGGGGGAAGAATGGAGGGGGGAGGGAGA